>NC_050575.1:435221190-435349316 GCF_011100635.1 Trichosurus vulpecula | reverse complement strand
GACTTTACCCTAGTTAGGGAGAAAAGAGCTACAGTTTTGAAGCAATTACTACTTCTCTATGTTGATCGATATATGATCTCATCCATGTGAGTAATTTTCCCCATGGAGCAGATTGCAATGCATCCATTCCTATTCATCCTCTGTGACTCCTGGATGTGTCCTCTGGTAGATCATCCCCCAGTGGGTCACTGAATATGCTGGGAGCCTTCTTTCAGAGGAACTACTTTCTAAAGCCATAATCATTGAGAAATTTTTTCCTGACATCAAACCTAAATGTGTGGCCTCTTTGCTACACCCATCTATTGTTTCTGCTTCTGAGAAACAGGGACTAGGGTGATAGGCTTCCCCATTTTCCAGAAGGACTCATTGTTCCTTTATGCCCCTCTATCCCCATTTAATCCTATGTGTTGATGATCTTCCTTCCATCTCCCTTTGAAAAAATTCTTCACCTGGCCTCTGGTTGAAATCACCCTCAAGGAGCTGAAAGAAACTAGGCGCTCTCTCAGCCCTGGCCTGGAGCTTGGTCCCTCACCTGGGAGGGTCCTCTCCCTCCTCTAGCCTCCTCAGAATGTTTTATGAGTATATCATAGTCTAATTTAGATGCCAATTCTTTGTGCCCATGGCTCAGGTCCCTCACTGGAGTATGATCCCCTTGAGGGCAGAGAGCAAAGGTTCCTCCATCTTTTAAAACTTGGGGTCCCAGGCAAGAGCCACATTAATAAGCACTATTTGTGGGTTGAAACATTCCTCCTACAAGTTCCACCTACAAGGACGCTACCCAGAGAAGGAGGAAGCTCAGGCCTCAGGCTGCTTCAGATATGGACTTAAAATATCTGCCATGATGCCATTCTCCCCCTCGCCAACATAGTCCTCCAAATCCCATCCTAAGGTCATACTCCAAATTCTTTGGGTGAGTGAAAACTCTTCATCTCTAGCTACCTACCCTGCTACACTCCAATCATCTTATTATAGAAGGTATCCAGAGCTGGCCTCTAACCTGTGGGTGGCTAGAGCCAAACAAACAGAGCAGGCTAGAGACAGGAAAGTCAGGACACAAGCAGTGGTTTAATTAATTTCAGTGTGAGGAAAACATTTGCAAACAGACGACCCCCTCCTAAGAAGAAAGGTTTAATATAGGTCATATATATAACCCGGGCTGAACCATAACAAAATCATTTTAGGTCCTGAGTTACTATTCCCACAGGCCCTGTGGAACAGTAGTGTCTCAAGTCTTTGGGGTTATGCCCACCTTGCAGGGCACAGAACTAGAGTTCTGTGGTGGAAACAGAAGTGCAGTATCTGTCCGTGATGAGGAACAGGGATTGTGAATATGTGATGGATGGCTCTGGGAAATAGGGGTAGCTAAATCCCTCTGTGAACACTTTGTGCTGGGCCAAGCAATATATTTTGCTAGAGAGTGACATCATCCTGAGCACAAAGGATTATTGTTATGCCAAGTTCAGGACACAGCCTGCCTACTGGGCCTCAGCTCTGGGAAACAGTATCTCCAAAATATTATGACAAAGGCAAGACCCCACGCTCACCCCTTATTCCACCTCTTGGTTGGAAATAGTAATCAAATTAGCACCATTTACTCCCCAACAGCTACATTGCTTGGATTGGATTCCACCATGGGTCCAGGAAACTCAACATCCTTAGAGATTACATCAGCTTTGGGTATTCACACCTCATTGGTACCCTCCATACCTTCAGTCCCTCTAAGGACTGACAAGTGGAACAAAGCACTCTTTCCAAAACCTCCATTTAAGAAAGGCTCACAGGTCAGCCATGTTTTCATTTCCTACCAGCTGCATTCCTTTGGACTGGACTCTATGATGCCCCTATACCTAGTACCTTCTCCTTCCCCATTCCCCACCTTTCAGCTTCCTTTTGTGTATTGTCTATCCAAATAGATTGTAAACTCTTCGAGGGCAGACATTGCCTTTCTTTTTCATATTCATATCCACACAACTTAGCACAGTGCCTGGCACATTGTAGGCACGTAAGAAATGTTTGTTATCATCCCTGTTGATCAGTTGCCCTATGACTCCAATCCCCATCCCTGAGACTCCCCATATCAAAGCCTTCTCTAGTCACCATTCTCCTATGTGTGTTGTTTTCTCCCATTAAAACATAAACTCTTTGAGGGGAAGAGGTTATATTGTTTTACTATTTGTACTTCCAGTGGTTAGTAATACAAAAAATTTTAAAATGACATTTTTCATTCATTCATTCATTCATTTATTCTAGAATCATCTGACATTGGAGTGTATGCACCTGAGGCTGGGGTTTTTCTTAGGGAGAATGAGGGCAGTGCCACCCTGTACCCAAGTGTCTGTCACCTGCTTGCCAACATCCTTGGGCAAATCATTTACTCTCCTTGTGCCCACTCTCCTCACCAGTAAAATGAGGGTGCTCAGCTAGGTCATCTCTAAGGCATCTTCCAGCTCCCTATTGCTGATTGTAAAGTCTATAATGTCAAAGGGAAATAATTTCAAGTTAGTCCTATGGGAAGAGCAAGGCAGAGAGCTGACCAGAGGCAGCAGCTCAGCACTCTGTCTCAAGAGGCCAGAATGGGGAGGGGCACAGGATCTGGGCTAAGCCTACACAGAAAATCAAGGGGTCTGGAGCTTTGGTCCAAACCCTTCCCTCTCTTAATCAGCTGATGAGGTCAGAAATAACTGAGTACTGAGAGAAAGGGGAAGTGGGCAGGTCACGGGGCAGGAAGGAGGGGAATTCCATAACCTGAAGCTTTCACCAGAATTAATAGGTTCTTATTCAGAAAGCCAACAAAGACAGAGACAGAGAAGTAAGCTCATCCTCCCTCCCCAACCATCCCTCACAATCCTCAAAACTCCTCCTTTCTCAACCTGACAGAGCCCAAATTACCTCCCTTCTCCTGACCCACAACCACTCTTTTAACTGTAAACTCCTTACTCCCCAACCTCCCAATTCTCCACATTTCTCAGGAAGCTCAAATGGCCTCTTTCCTTGCAATACACAAGCTCCCTCCTTCAGAATCAGCAAGTGCCTCCCCCCTCGCTCCCAAATTCACAAAGATACTGCCTTTATAAATTTTCATTAAATAGAATTAAAGACATTATCCCTCTCTATTTTTCCTGCCTTATCAATATACAGTTGCCTTGTGTCCTTCAGCAGAGAATCACCACCTACCTGGACTCCATTCCTCCTCTTTTGACTCTCACTGGTTGGACTCAGATCATGCCTAGGAACAACATGGTCCCTGCTATGAGGGTCTGGCCTCACCTTCTATGAAAACTATCAAGTGCTTTACTTTATTCTCAAATGCTCTGTGGTCCTACTTCCCTTCCTCCTCTATGTCACATTTTTCCAGATCCCAAACTCATGAAGAAGGTCAGGATTATCTTCTCTTTGTGATGATCTTTTTTTCTTTTTTATATCCTAAGTATCAATACTCCCATATTCTATATTTACTTTAACTGAGTTCAGTCTTTATTTTCATGGAATATTACTGTACTGTTAGAAATGATCACAGATTTTAGAAAATCATGGAAAGACTTGCATGAAATGATGAATGAGCTAGACCAAGAGAACGTTATATACAGTTACAACAATGTTATTTTAAGAACAACTTTGAGTAAGTTATTCTGTCTATTACAAATATCCAAATTTTCTATAAAGGACATATGAAGAAAGGTGCTATCTGCATCCAGAAAAAGAATTGATAAATAGATGCATGTATAGAATAACTTATTTGTGTCTGATGTTAGCAATCTCTATGGTGGGAGAGGGAGGGAAGAAAAAAAAATTTACATGATAATTTTGTCATATATTTTAAAGGAATAGCAAGTTATGCATAATAAATTTACAGTTTCATGTATAATCATCTTTTTATTGTACTTTGTTATGGAAATGCTTGTTTTATTCCATAAATTAGAACTATAATGTTAAAAAAAAGAAGTAATAGATGCTGATTCTGCCCAATGATGTGAAGGAAAGGAGGAAGAAAGGAGGGCAAACTGAAAACATGTTACTTTTTGACTGGGACTAGGCCCTAGCATCGGGATTCCAATAGCTACCATGGCTTGCCTAAATACATCTACGTATGCCTACTGACCTTTGCCTTGGGGTCTCTGAAGTCGTGAAGATAGTAGCTATTCATGACAAGCACGACATTCAGCTGGAAAATCATTTGAGGAAGACCTATCCATGCCTTTGCCATGGCATTACCTCAGAAAACCATGGAGAGGAACAAGAATTGGCTTTAACAGCTTAGCTATTGAAAACTATATTGGGGGATAAGGTCTTTCTATGAAATTTGATGTGCTGTGGAAGCTCAAGATAGCACATTGCTAGAGAGCCACTGTATACCAAGTAGCGTAAAGTGTAGGTATTCTACCAAGCTATAGAATTACTCCAGAAAATGATCAGAGCCTCTCAAATATACATTTCAGTTATCTGTTGTCCAAGGGAAAATGCCACCCCTAGCTTTAATAAGCCAGTAGATAGACAAGAATAGAGGAGATACATAAGTTATATGATGCTATTACTCCACAACTGCCTTGTACTCATTCTGAACATAAACTCCTTGAGGGCACAGATTGTTTCATTTTCATCTTTGTATCCCCAGTACCCAGAACAGAACCCAGGCAGAAAAGGACTGAGAGGTAAAGAGAAGAGTCTAATATCTGAGATCTTTGTCAGGAACCCCAGATAGGGCTTGGGAATCTACAATGAGATCTTCATGTCTTGGGAAAACTCAAGCTCTTGCACCAGTGGAGAACCACTATATATCAAGGAGTCAAGAGACTAAAAAATGGCCCTAGAACAAGAGTTCTTAGCCTGGGGCCTGGAACTTGTATATGTGTATACATATGTGTGTTATGTATGTATATGTAGGCACAATAGACTCCAGGTCTGGAGGCAAGAAGACTCATCTTCCTAAGATCTCCCAAATCTGGCCTTAGACACTCACGAGCTTTGTGACCCTGAGTAAGTCACAACTCTGTATGCCTAAGTTTCCTCATCAGTAAGCTGAGCTGGAGAAGGAAATGGCAAATTACTCCAGTATCTCTGCCAAGAAAATCCAGAATGGGGTCATGAAGAGTTAGAAAGTGACTGAACAACAACTATATACATACATACATACACACACACACACACACACAAATGTGTATCTATAACTATATTAAAATACATTAGATTATAATCTTACCTATTTATTTTATGTTTTTAAAAATATTATTCTGCTGTAGGTTTTACCAGACTGTTGAATGTTAAGAATCCCTTCCTAGAGGATGTTTGGCCCTTAGAAAGAGTACATACCCTAACTATTTTTAGCCATGGGGAAATTAGCCGGGATCTGATGAAAAGAGGTCAGAAGCCTAGGAAAGCTGAAGAGTCAGGCCCCAAAGACATTGTTTTTCAGCTGTAGCTAGACAATTAGCACAGAGGAATAGGTCATATAAGGAGGAGCTAGATCAAATGACAGGAAAAGTGAATGGGATTTGGGGATACATTTTTCAATGGGAAAGGCTGCCTCTGATGAATGGAGACCCCTGCCTAGATGGTGAAAAGGGGCTAAATCCTGGTCACTGTCCTTATCCAAGTAACCCAAGAATCCTCCAAGATTCCTGCTTCTCTGCCTGTTTTCTCCCCATAGCCATCATTAGGAACAAGGTTGCTTGAGGCATCTTCCAAAGCAGACTTGATACTTGTAACCATGGCATGGCCCATTTCTCTTTCTGGAGAAGCCAGAGTGATGGTGAATTGGACAGAATCTGGAACTCCAGGACCACTGGTCATGGGATTTCAGTTTTCTCTGTCCTGGAGTGAGTCGCTCTTCTTCCCTATGCTTTTCTGCTGTACAACTTGAAACAGAGAATTGGAGCCTGTGCACTAGGGTTGGAGGCAAGGGAGAACCTGATGTGTTTCATGTTTTTGTTGCTTACCCAAGTGGGTCAGCATGTGGTCTGGCCTTTTCAGGTCACTGGGAGAAGCAAGCATCCTGTGAGATGAAACAGTCTCTGTCTCTGCTAACATGAACCAAATACCTGCTTAAAAATGTTAGGCTGAGAATTTCTTTTCTTTAAAAGGCAGCATTAAGGTAGGACTGTAGATTTTGACCTACATCATCCTGTGAACTCTCAAAAAGCCTTTTTAAAACCAGCAACCCCAGTAGTCCTCTCTTTTACATACCTGGAACCAGCTCAAACCAGCTGATTGTTAAATTTTCAGTGTGAGATTTCTACCTCAAAAATCACTATAAATCAGGGATTGATTTATCCTTTTGTTAATTGCATAGACTTATGAAAGTGAGGAAGAAAATGGTAATAATTTAGATTAAGCTTAAAAGGATATCCTGCTTACATTTTTTTTCAGAGAGCCATTTGTTAAACATTAGCCAGTACACCCCTGCTTGGGACCCATGGGTCCTGATGCCCAGATGACTAATCAAGTTATTTTTGTTCTAGGTTCCAGCTGCACACTAAGGAATGGATCCAAGGACCCAAGATCTAGAGCTTAAAGGGGCTCTTGAGGTCATTTAGTCCCTGGAACACTCTCTTTCCATAAATTCTCAACTAAAACCCCATCTCCTGAGAGGATTCTAGGAAGATGGCAGAGTAAGTCAGAAAATTACAAGCTCTCCAGATTTCCTCCACAAATAAGAAAAAGTAATACCTCAGAGTGAATATAAAGCAGTAAAAATAAATAAGAGTTGGGGCAGAATAGTGGTCTTCCTGAGGCAACCAGAGAAGATCCCAAGGCAGACATTTGGTCCCTGTGATGTGTAAATACCTCCAGGCTAGTTCCCCTGAAACAGCAAGGAGCCCTGGGGCTAGCTGAGTTGGGAGTTAGCCTATGCCCCAGTCAAAAGAATTTTAACCTTCCAGACAGTGTGGGGAGTCAGGAGTCTGATAGAGGGTAGAATGAGGGAAACTCTGCTGATGAGAGATTCCAGGCCCAGCTGTGCTGCCAAGATAATGGCCCTGGGCAAGAAGGAACCAGCACATGCCCACTGAATGCAGAAGCAGTGGGGTGGGGATGATGCTAGCTGTAGACCTTTATCGGTGGCTGGAGGTCTTGGTTTAGGTTCCAGAATAGAGGGGAAAACTGAAGGAGGATCCCCCATACTCCAGGACTAGAGGTGATTACAATAACAATCTGCTATAAATAAAAAAATAATGAGCAAGCAAGGAAGAAAGAACCCAACCAGAGAAAGTTACTATGGGAATAGAGAAGAACAGGGTTCATATTCAGAGGAGGATATTAAAGCAAAAAGACTCTTTTACCCCAAAGAGCAATGACAAATGGTCACCTGCCCAAAAGGAATTCATAGAAGAGCTTTTAAAAGACTTTAAAAATCAAATGAGAGAGATTGAGGAATTTTTTTAAAAAAATAAGAACAATCCAAGAAAAACAAGAAGATTATGAAAAGAAAGTCAATCAACTTGAAAAGGAGATCCATACTCTTAATATATTAGAATTGGGCAAGGTAAAGCCAGCAAAGGCATGAGACCACAAAATAATAAAACAAACTACAAAGAATGAAAAATAGAAGAGAATATGAAACATTTCATAGGAAAAACAACTGATCTGGAGAACAGATAAAGAAAAGAAAAGAATAATCAGACTACGTGAAAGCTACAATCAAAAAAGAATCATGATATAATAATATAAGAAATAAAGAAAATTGTCCTGAAGTGCTAGAACCAGAAGAGTAAGTAGAAATAGAAAAATCCACTAATAACCACCTGAAATTGATCCTACAAACAAAACCTACAGGAATGTCATAGGTAGATTTCAAAAACCCCAGCTCAAGGAGAAATTATTATGAGCAACAAGAAAAAAAATTTATATATGGCAGAGTCACAATTCGAATCACACAAGACCTAGCAGTGGCTACGCCAAAAGACCCACAGGTCTTGCAACACTATAC
This sequence comes from Trichosurus vulpecula, assembly GCF_011100635.1. NCBI lineage: Eukaryota > Metazoa > Chordata > Mammalia > Diprotodontia > Phalangeridae > Trichosurus > Trichosurus vulpecula. The sequence goes on along the minus strand of NC_050575.1, from coordinate 435,341,395 downwards.
ACTGAAGAGCAGAAGAACTGTGGTTGTGGCTTAAAGTATCATAATCAGCAAAGTTAAGCATAATCCTAAATGAAAAAAATGGATATTCAATGTATTACCAGACTTTCAGGATTCTGTTACAAAAAGAGCTGAACTTAATAGAAACTGTGAAATACAAGACAGAAGAGAAATATAAGGTAAGCATCAAAGACTAATTACAAAGGCCTCAATGAGGACAAACTCTTTACTTTTTCTACGAGGAAATGTAAATCATAAGTCCAAGATTGTTATTAGCAATTGAGTAATTCAAAAGAAAGATTGGGATAGAGCTGAGTATGATGTGATACTAATAAATAAACTATCTGGGAAAAGGTAAAAAGAGTAATAATCTTATGCAAATGAGGTTCAAGAAAGAGAACTAACAGAAAGGAATTAGGGCAGGAGGGTTGGTAGTTCTGGAACCCTACTCTCATTGGGAAGCGGTTATAGAAAGAACAATACATATATATCTAGCAGAGCAAAAAAAAAGTCTTCTAAATTCAGAAAGAATTGAAAGGTTAAGGGGATAGGAAAGGGGGAAAGGATAAGGGAGGGATTTTTAGAAGGAATCCTACTCACATCAGATCCATGTTAAAGAGAGAACAATATATACATTTGGAGGGGAATAAAAGTTTTCTAGATTTATAAAGAAATAAGAGAGTAAGGGAAAAGGATGGGGGATATTAGAAGGGTGTCTAGATTAAAGAGAATGGAATAAAAAGGGAAGTATATATTTATATTTGAAAGGCCATAAAACTCTTCTGAATTCAAATAGAAGCAAGGGGGTAATGGGAAAGTGTTGGAGGAGAGGATAAGGGAGGTATCTTGTGGGGGAAGGTATGTTAAGTGATAGGAGGTCAAGGTAGCAAGTAGAAGTAAAACCTAGGAGTTAGGAAGTATAGAAAATTAGAGATACACACAAACATAAAATAAAGATCAGGAGTAGAATTTATTAGGTAGAAAAGCTAAAATAGATTTAATCAAAAGAGAAAATAGTGAAATTACACTGTATGTCAACCATACAAATCAATATATTTTAGACTATTTAAAATAACTAGACAGTATTAGGTTGGAATATTACTGTGGTGTAGGAAATGATGAATTGGTAGATTTTTTAAAATGTGGAAAGATTTGGACTTAAAGGAAAATGTTAACCACCTTCAGAGAAACAGAGGACGAAAAAGCATGGTGCGGTCTTATATAGATGCATATGAATTCATATGTGTATATATATTTGTGTGTATGTATGCATGTGTATATATACGTATATATATATATTTCTGCATTTAATTATATCCTTCTGGGGGGGGTGAGAAATGAAATAAAAATTGAACAGCAGGCAACAAAAGAAAACTTGCAAGGAAGCAAAGAAAAGATGGACAGCTCTGAACACAATGAGTAGTATTTGTTATATAGGCTTTCTTGAAAAGGAAATTTATTGTTTTATATTCTGAATCCTCTCTTATGTTGTGCTGCACATATGGCAATGCTTTTTAAATTTTCTTATTTAGTATTTAATTTTAAAATATTTCATTTTCTTTTCTTATTTTGTAGTTTTCTTAGTACTTAAGTTTAAATTTTTTTAAAAATAAAATAAATTAAATGCTATCTTCTACAGAAAGTCTCCTGCAAGCCCTCTTAATTCCAATGTTTTTTTTTTCTTTTTAATTATATCACACTTATCCTATATATAGCTTATTTGTAAATACTTGTTTGGATGTTGTCTCCCCCATTTGATTGTAAGCTTCTTGAGGGCAAGAACAATCTTTTGCCACTTTGTATATCCTCAGCTCTTAGCACGATGCCATAGTAGGCACTTAATAAATATTTATTGAATTGAATCCCCTCCATTTACAAATAAGGCAACTGAGGCACAGAGAGTTTAAAATGACTTCCCCAGGTCCACTCAAGCAGTAAGCACAAGAAGTGGGATTTGAACCTAGACCCCAGAACAGGTGCTCTTTTCATCTGACAACCTAAATGGGTTATGCTTCTGCTTGACTTTCTCCTTACAACCTCTGTGTGGATGGACCGGTGAAGAACCCAATCCTGCTTCATCTACCTGTTACAAGATATATGATAGATGGATGGATGGATGATAAAAAGGATAAACAGATGGACAGAGTGAGAAAGAAAGATGGATGGGTAGATAGATCATATAAGAAGGAAGGTAAATAGATGATGGATAAATAGATGGATAAATATATGGACGGGTGAATAGGTAGATAGATGATAGATCCATGGATCCATGCATATATCCATTGATATAGATGAGTATATGAATGAATAGATGGATGGATGGATAGAGAGATGATAGATAAGTGAAATATTGATAGATAAATAGATGATAGATGGATGGATAGACAGAGAGATTGGCTGTTGTCCTTTGTTCTTAAAAAGGACAAAAATAACATCATTAGTTGAAATTAAGTTATAGTGTGTCCAACTGTGGCTGATCAGACCAATATAAGCTCAGAATGCTCTACCACAGACAGGACACACATAGTCCACATGAACACTAGGAGTGGAGATGTCGCTAAATTTGCACATCTCACATTTCTTTTGAGCTACTGCAATTCTGCTGTTTATAGAGCATGGCACTTTCTTTGCTGTGGGCACATCATTCTGGACAGTCCTTTACCAGTCTTTCCCATTATACACAGCCAGTTTCAAAGTTCTTCAGAGAAACCTTCAGAGTGTCCTCATACCGCTCCTTCTGACCTCCACGTGAATGCTTGTTTTGCACGCGTTCTCTGTAGAATAGTCTTTTAGGGAAATGAATATTTGGCATTCGAACAATGTAGCCAGCCCATTACAGTTGCACTCTCTACAGTATAGTTTGAATGCTTGGCAGTTTAGCTCGAGAAAGGACCTCAGTGCCTGGTACCTTATATTTCCAGGTGATCTTCAGACTCTTCCTAAGACAATTCAAATGAAAGCAATTCGGTTTCCTGCCATGTTACTGGTAGACTGTCTAGGTTTCACAAGCATACAACAATGAGGTCTGCACAACAGCTCTGTAGATCTTCAGTTTGGTAGGTAGTCTAATACCTCTTCCCTCCCAAACACTGAGGTAGCTGTGGCAATGAATGTGTCAACCTCACCATCTATGTGGACATCCCTGGAAGGTATAGGGCCAAGGTAAATGAACTCATACACAGCTTTCAGTATTTCTCCATTTGCTGTAACCCATGGTCCTATGTATGGATGGTGTGGTGCTGGCTGGTAGAGAATCTGTGTTTTCTTGGTGTTAATGGTTTAGCCAAAACTCGCACAAGCCACAGAGAATTGATCCATGCTTTGTTGCATCTCAGCTTCAGAGGCTGCACTGAGTGCACAATCATCTGCAAACAAAAAATTATGCAACACCTCTCCCTCCATTTTAATTTTGATAGATTGATAGATAGACAGGAGTCAACTGACCAGAACAAGACTCCAACTGGTGGGTTACCAAAGCTAAATAAACAGAGCAGGCTAGAAACAGGAGAGTCAAGACACAGATAGAAGTTTAATTATTTTCAGAGAGAGAAAAATGACATATGCATATGGAAGCCCCACCTCTTAAGAAGGAGGGCTTAAGGCTGCAAAGGCTGGGATCGTTTATGTATGTGACAGGGTTGGGCCACAACATAATCCTTCTTAGATCTTGAGATCGTCCTCATAGTTAGCATTTCTTGGGACAATATAGGCATTCTTGGGTCCCATGGGAACAATAGTTATCACAAATCTTTAGGGTCATGACCACCCTGCCAGCTATATAACCAGAGCTGTATGACAGGAACAGGAGTACAGTACCTGTTAGAAACAAGCATTGAACAAGTTCAAGTTATAGATGGCCCTAGGAAATAGGCGGAGCTAAACCCCTTATTGAACACCTGATGCTGGCCCAAGCAATCACTTTCCAAGAGAGTGATATCATCCTGAGTGCAAATAATTATTGTTATGCCAAGCTCAGGGCATAATCTGCTTGTCAGATCTTAGCTCCAGGAAACAGGGTATCTCCGAAATATTTTGGCAAAATAGAGAGAGAAAGAGAGAGAGAGAGAGGTGAAGGCAAGCAGATAGAAAACTGGATGGATGAATAGATAGTTGGTAGATAAAAATATAGAAACATGTATACATATTCATATTTGTGTTACATTTTTTATATACTACATGTTTATATACAGATATTTATATGTGGATATATATACATATAGTATATATATTTGTATTATGTATTTTGTGTATCTGTCTGTGTATATATGTATGCAAATTGGTTGAACCATGCTGCCTAAAGGAGCTGTATCTTGGGCTTCAGTCAGATGCTTCATAGCAATCCCTGACTCTTACCTGCCTTTCTATGACTACGTTCCATGGCATCACTCCATGCTAACAATGCTGTCACCACATGAAGGAAACCGGGGAAGCTGAGCTGGAGGGGTGGTAAGCAGCAGCTGTACACGATAACTCTGGAGGCTGGGCTAAATTCTGTCTTTAAGTCAAAAATAGGGTGAGTCAGAAGCCCTTGGTTGGTGTTTGTGATTGGCCCAGGTAACAACAATATTACTTGCAGCTACAATGGCTGTGTAAAGCCAATATCACCAGCACACAGGAGGGCTGCTAGCACAAGTTCTTTGATCTGCTTTTCTAAGAAAAGCAACTTTAAGGGGTTTATAATCCCACTTTAATTAAACATACGTATATCATTCATTTAGTTCAGGGTAAAAAAAGCACCCTGAACTTCAGAGAAAACACAAGCAGAAATTACAAGCAGAAATGGTGTAAACAGAGAAAAATGACACAAATCAACAGACAGGCTTCTAACCATCTGACCAAGACACTACATACATAGTTACCAGAGAGAGAAGCACCAACATCTGGTTTTTTCAAAACCAGGGGGCTCCTTAATGGCTGCCCAGAGTCATATCTGGTCAAATCACATGACACTCTTCCAGTGACTGAGCCCCAAGCAAAATGCTAACCTCAAAGTATGCGCGCGTGCGCGCGCGCACACACACACACACACACACACACACACACACACTTCTTCAGGATCAGAGGGCATCACAACCATGTAAATCAAACCCAAGTGACCTAGGTCCTCCCATGACTTAAGCAGGTCATCAGAGATTCCCAATTCAATCAAAGACTCCTGACTGAAACAAAGGCAAGACTCAAAGGCACTTGATTGCCTTAGTGCTGAGAAGCACTCCAAAATAAAGGCAACAAAAAGTGCCACTTTCCTTGCCATTACAACCCATCACCCAGTGACTTGAAGAACTGGTTTCCTTGAAAGAGCACAGCAAAGATAGAAGAAGAGCTTGAACTCAAGTCTCCTGGTCCAGGTGGATGCCATCTTCTTGTATAGGAGGAAATGTCAGACTCTGTTGGGAACCATTCACAGTGATCTTCAAACATCAGGTTCTGTGGGACTGAAGACAGTGACATGTTGCCCCCAGTTTCCAAAAGAGGGAGAAGAATAGATGGGCCAGTGACCTTGATTTCCATTCATCCAAGAGACTGAGATGCAACTACATCCCATTGAGATGAGTGTGTGTGTGTGTGTGTGTGAATATATACATACAAATATATATGTATTTATACACACACATGTACATATGTGCTCATATAGAGAGATTGAAAATGTATACATAGACATACACATCTAGAAGGCTGCCTTGTATGTAGTAGGTGCTCATTGGATACTTCCGGATTAAACAAATAGGGAGAGCCTATTCATTTCAAAGCACTTCTTATCTGTCCATGCTGGTAAATATAGAATGGTAGTTTATGCTTTATGCCCTCACTGGGGTCAACAAAAGTGTTGAGCAAATGTATCATGTGTACTGCTTACAAATGACCAGGACATATAAAAACAAAAATGAAAGAGTCCTTGATTTCAAAGACCTTGTCTTCTATCTGTGGAAACAACGTGAACACATTCAGAATCACAGTTTTGAAAATGGAAAGGGTCTCAGTGACCCTCAAGTCCAACCCGATCATTTTACAGATGAAGAAACTGAGGTCCAGGGAATTTGAATAACTTTCTCAGGTAATTCAGGTGTAGGATTTGAATTGTGGTCCTCTGGCTTGGGAGCACCTAGATGACACAATGGACAGAGGGCTGGGACTAGAGTCAGGAAAACCTGAGTTCAAATCTGATTTCAGATACTTACTAGTTGTGTCACCCTGGACAAGTCACTTAACCCTGTTTGCCTCAGTATCCTCATGTATAAAATGAGCTGTAAAAGGAAATGGCAAACCACTCTAGTATTTTTGCCAAGAAAATCACAAATGAGTCCACAAAGAAACAGACAACAGAACAACAAAAAACCTCTGACTTGAACTAGGTGGCCCAGTGAATAGAGGACTGGATCAACAGTCAGGAAGACCTGAACTCAAATCTGATTGCACACTCTTATGAGCTATGTAACCCTGGGTAAGTCATTTAACCTCTATTTGCCTCAGTTTCCTGAACTGTAAAATGGGGATAATAGCTTCTACCTCCCAGGGCTGTTGTGAGGATCAAATGAGATAATATTTGTAAAGTACTCGGTGCAGTGCCTGGCACATAGTAGGCTCTATATAAATGTCACTTATCATTATTATTATCATTATTATATCATGCTGGCTCTTTCTAAAACATATACAAGAAGGTGTTTTGGGAGGGGGAAACATGGGGGAGAAGGAAGAGACCAAGAAAGGCCTAATGTAGAAGGTGGCACTTGAACCAAACACCATGGGCTGTTCTAAGAGGTGGGCCAACAAATCTTGCACTTTGGGATGGGTGCCTGAAACACAGCTATACAGAAACCGTATATCACCTAAAGTGTGAAGAGGAAGGGGGTAGTAACTGGTAAGATTTTCTTCGTGGATTTTAAAGGAGTAATTCTTCCTGCTCCTTGAAGTTCCTTAATCCCTCACTGAACTTTATACTCTGTGGCCAGGTTCTCTCCCAGACACCTCCTTGATGTAGGACCTTTTCATTGATGATGGTAACAGTGGTCACTGTTTGACTCTCAAACATTGTAACCAGCTCTGGGGCCATCTCTCCACTGGGGGAGGTGACCAGGATTCCAGGGACTACCAAGGTGAAGAAGCTGGAAGTGGAAATTACCTCAAATGCGAGAATGGTTTCTGAGATCAAGGGCGTTGAGGACAAAAATTTAAGCAACAAAGTCCTTTCTTTGGTAATCATAGGAACTTTTCTATGTGTCCTAGCAGGGGGAGGCTATAGGAATAGAAGGAAACCTTAGTCTGATTTACTTCCTCCCCATCTCACCAACCATTCACCCTTTTCCCCCTCTTTGAAAGAAGCATCCATCACTCTCCCCAAAGTCATACTGGGTTTGTGACTATAATAGCAACCACACTGGCATACCAGGATGCTAACACAGGTTCTTTTATCTACTTTACTAGGAAAGACTGCTCCAAAAGGTGTCAATAATCTTCTTTTCATTACATTCACTAGTTCGGGGGAGGGACAGCACCTTGAAAGTGAGAGAAAATACAGAGAAAATATAGAGAAAAAGTACAAGCAAAGAAAAAAGACCAACATACAGGGCTCTTAACAGCCTGAATCAAAGCAATATTGCTATACACTTTACATACATCCCTGGTTCGAGAAAGTCTTTACCTCTGGGCAGTTGGGGAGCTCTTAACATACAGTCACTGAGAGTCTCGACTGGGGAATCACAAGATCCTTCTTGTAAAGGAGCTCCCAAAGCAAAAGCTCACCTCTCAGAATATATACTCTTTTAGCTAATAGGCTCAGAGCCAGAAGGCATCACAACCCTTGTGACGCAGTGCCTAATTAGCTTAGCATCAAAAGGTGTGGAAGCCTTCCTACAAGCAAACATCCCTTAATGGGCTCCAGGTGAGACCTATTAATGGGCAAGGAATATCTTATACCCCATTAACACTACAGTGACTTGAGGTGAGAACATTTCAGTACAGAGAAATATAGAAACAAATTCAATGGGCACTAAAACTTGATGTATGTCACGATTCTCCATGATTATTGTGACCGTACATTGATCCAATATTTCTGGGGCACCCATTGTGCACCCAGGCCAGACCTAACTATTGTGAAGGATACAAGAGGAGGAGAAAACCTGGTCTGACTTTGTCCTTGAGGAACCATAAGGAAAGAAACGATTCACAATTTAAAAAAAATAGTTAAAATAACTCCATGGTAAACTGTCATACTACCTATGAAAATTCAAATTATTAACCCAGGGCAATTCCTCAGCACACAAAGTGTATACTCTGGTCTCAGAATGGAAAAGTCCTGTGACCTCTGTCTGACAAAGGCTAACCCCATATAATGTCTAGGGAAGAGCTCCAAAGGTTCTGTTAAAACCTTCACTCTAAATAGCCTTGCCAGATTCATTCTCTCTCTTCTAGGCCAATTGGCGTCTTCTGATAAAGAACTCAGGCAACATGGAGCATGTACTGGCTCAGGAGGCTTTTCCTAAGGACTTATAAAAAATGAGGGATCACAAGTATAGAAACATAGGGGAAACCATCAAGGAATATCCAGAGACAGCAGACCCTCCACAGGCACACTGCTCTGCTGTAAATAGGACTCCCCAGGCTCACTCCTCCTTTTAGAGAATCATAGACTTTCAGATTTAAGAGGAGCTTTGATTACCACCTAGTCCAAGCCAAACATGAAGAAGAATCCCAAATATAACACCAACAAGTGGTCATCACTCCTCATTCCTGGCTACTCAGAAGTTAGTGGGTGTGTGTGAATGATGGGACATAGTGTGGACAGACTTAAGGTAGTGAAGTCAATGAGGAGGCTACTGCAGTGAACTAAGTGAGAGGTGATAAAGGACTGTTTAAGAGTTGTGGGTGTATGGAGGGGAGAAGAGGATTCATATGAGATGTAGAGAAGGTAGAAATGGCCAGTATTGATAACAGATTGGAGATGCGCAGTCAATGGCAGGGAGGAGGCTGCCAGCTTGGGGGACTTGGAAGATGGAAGTGCCTTCAGCAGTAATAATGAGGGTGGGAATAGAGAAGGTTTTGAGGAGAAACATAATTAGTTCTGCCTTGGACTTTGGAATGGTATGTGACTTTTTGACTGCATGCCCATGAGCCATCTGTAAAGACCCAACAGATTTTATACTGTATATGTTCATTCAATCAACAAGGATTTAATAAGCACATACTATGTGACAAGTTATGTGCTATATGCTGATGATGCATAGACTCAGAGTTAGGGATGAGCCAGGGTGGCACACCCCACAGTCACAGTAGGGGAGGCCAGACACCCAGATGGTGAGTCTACAAGCACTGGGAGGCACCAGCTAAGATTCAGTGCCCTAATCCTGGAAAAGAACCCAGTGGAGTGCAGGCCACATGGAGAGGAGATATAACTAATCAGCGTTGAAAGGCAGTGTGGAGCAGCAACAAGAATGTCACAAAAGATAGGGTGACCTCTCTGTCAATTCTTCCTTAAACTTAAACTCCCTTAAACTTTGCTAGTGGTGTCACACTGGGAAAGTTATTTAATCTCTCTCAGCCTCAGTTTCCTTATCTGAAAATGAAGATAATAATACCTACCTCACAGGATTGTTATCAGAATCAAATAAAATAATCATATATATGAAGTGTTTGCCAACCTTAATGGGTAATATTCACTGTTCATCTATACTTGTATGTACATATTTATGTATATATACATATATTCATATAACAGCATAATTTCAGACTAGTAGATTAAAATCTGCTCCATAAATCAGGGATGACCTGAGGGCATGTCAGGAAACGGAGAATAGGATCTCTTCCCTATTTCTCCCCTCCAGAATAGTCTCCATGGCGACCCTTTCAGACCTAAAAGTTTCCAGGTTCAACAAACTTTTAGGAAAGACAGCTTGGTGGTTGGAATTGAACCAGCCCATCTCTGGGCCTCCCAAACAATACTGATGGTGACTGTGCTCTGAGGTTCCTTGCACTCACCACATTCTGTCTCACTTCCTCTCTCATATCTGCTAGGCAGGGAAAGTTTTGGCCTGGTAACAGATCTCTTAGGTGATGATGAGAGGAGGGCGAGGCCTCAGCAGAGTCAAACCCAGCCTGAGTGGGGAGGAAGCCATGATATATATAGGAGACCTCGTTGCCATTTACACAGTGCCTGGGACACAGGACGTAAGACCTAAAGCATCCCCCTTGGTGCTGTGGTTGACAAGGAAGCGAGGCAGCCACGTTCTGAAAATCATGGAGTGTCAGAGGAGGTGGAGATGGTTCTCTTCAGCCTGGATTCTCATTCTGGGGGTATTTGCTTTGAAAGAGATCCAGGCAGGTAAGTCTAGAGGGAAAGAGGTCAGGAAGAGAGGGGAGAGACCATGGAGATTTGGGTCTTATGGGGAAACTCAGTAACTCTACTCAAGGGGTCTCAGGAAAGCCAGACAGTCAGTCAACAAGTATTTATTGAGCAATTTGTATACTCCAGCTAACATTCTGATCACTAGGGATACCTGCCTTCAAGGAGTTCACGCTCTAATGGGGCAGACAACATATAAACAAAAAGATGCCTACAAGATACATATGCAGAGTAGGCAAAAGGTTACTTTGGAGAGGAAAGCTCTGGCCATTGTGGGTACCAGCAAAGGCTTCCAGCAAATGTAGCATTTTATCTGAAACTTGAAGGAATCCAGGGAAGCATGGAGGTTGAGGTAAGAATGGGAAACATTCCAGGCACAGGGAACAGTCAAGACAAAGGCAAGAGGAGGCAGTGTAACATGTCATGTACGGGGAACAGCAAGCCAGCTGCTGGAGATGAGTTGAGCGAGTGGAGGGGAGTAAAGTGCAAGATGCTCAACTAGAATGGCTGGAAGTATTCATGCTCTGAAAGATTTTAAAGGCCAAGCTAAGAACTTTATTCTGGAGGTAAGAGAAGGACATTGGAGTTTATTGACTAGGAGAGTGATACAGTGAGAGTTATGCTTTAGAAAAATCATGTTGGCAGCTGAGGGGAAGATGGATGGAAGAGGGAAGAGGCTTGAGGCAGAGAGACGAGTGAGGAGGCTATTATAGGTGAGAGGTAAGAGGGCCCAAATTAGGATCAGGCCTGGGTGAAGGAAGAAGAAAGGATCTGAAAGGGCATATAGCCCAACCTTATCCTTTTACAAATTTGGAAACTGAGGCCCGGAGAAGTTATGTCACTTTACCAAAGTCACACAATTAGAATTAGAAATGAGATTCAAACATAGTTCTTCTGATTCCAAAGTCAATGCTTTTCCACCATTTCACATGAATTCCCTACTATGTGCTAGTTATTATACTAAGCACCCCCTTTCCCAAAGGACTTGCATGTGACTGGATGTACATAATCATTGCATGTTTAAGTAAATACAATTTAATTTCTGATTGGGGCAGGACACTAGCAGCTGTAGGAATTAGGGGGAACCTTGTAGGAGGTGCACCTGGAGCTGTAGTTTAAAGAAAGTTGGAGAATCTCAAAGCTGGAGGTGATGAGGGATTGTATTCCAGGCTGGGCAGACAGTTGATATTGGGTGTGAAGAATGACAAGTGGACAAGTTTGGCAGAAATGTTGAATGCATGAAGGAGAGGACAAGGAGATAAAGCTCCAAAGGTAAGCTGGACCAGGCTATGAGTAGTGTTCAATGCCATTAACTGGAAAAGACTGTATTATATTCCAGAGACAATAAGGGGTCACTGAAGCTGTTTAAAGAAAGGGAGTGATGAGCTTTAGCAATAGAAAATGGGAAGACTGGAGAGGATAGATTGGAGAGGTGAGAGAACTGAAGAAGGGAAACCAATTAGGAGGACATTGCAAAAGTCCAGGTGAGAGGGGATGAGAGTTAGAAGTAGGGTGGGGGATGTGTAAATGGAGAGAAAGAAATGGATTTGAAAGAAGTTGTGGAAGTGAAATCGGCAGGACTTGGCCATTGGTCAGATATTGGGGAAAGAAGGGGAGAGATGACTGAAGAATGAATCTGAGATTACAAACTTGGGTGATGAGGATTAGTGGTGTTCTTGGCAGAAATAGAAAGTTAGGAAGAGGAATAGGTTTGGGGGAAAGATAATGAGTTCTGGTTTTGACATGTTGAGGATATCTAAGTGGAGATGTTTGAAAAAAAATTTTTTTTTTAAATAAGCATTTACTAAGCACCTACTATGTGCCAGGCAGTGTGGTAAGTGCTTTACAAATTTTTCATTTGACCATCACAAGAACCCTGAGAGGTAGGTGTCATTATTATGCTAATTTTATGGACAAGGAAACAGAAACAGCTTAAGTGACTTCCCCAGGGTCACACAGTATAAGTGGCTGAATCTGGATTTGAACTCAGCTCTTCTTGGATACAAGCTCAGCACTCAATCCACTGCCCCACCTAGCTGGTGATGCTGAGAGAGAAACAGAGAGACAGAGACAGAGACAGAGAAAAAGAGACACTATGTGTCGGATATTTAGATTTTGGAGTCATTTGTATAGTTACCTTTACTGATGGCATGGGGAGTGGCACAGTGGAGGAAGGGCAAAGGAATGGATGAGATGAAACACTGCTCCTCTGGTAACCCCAAACCTGAAATACCATGTTCTCTCCCCATCTTTCCTATAATTCAGTACACCACAGACATGTGGGTCAGTTCACTGCAGTGGGCACGATCCATTCTCTCTTGGAGATAAATGGAATTAGCTTCATGGATGATGTTGAATTGGGATCCTATAATTATGCACAACGGAAAATTAATATCAAGATACCCTGGATCTCTGAAGCACTTGGAGTTGATTACATTACCCAGAGGCGTCATTTATTGGTGGATCATGAGCAACATTTCCGCTGGGTCATCCAATACCTAGCAAAGAATGGCACTGACCACAACAGTAGTAAGTCAGATTCTCCATCCCTCTTTTCATAATACCTTGTCTATTTCTCTTCTAAGTTAAATAGATCCATCCCTAGTAGATCATACCACTGAAATGAATGTCCATGGTCCCACGCCATTGTTATTTTCTAACCTGAAGAAAGGGCTTTAAAGAATCCATCCCTGAGCCTTAGGCTTCATCCATTTGTTTCTACATCCTGGGTCACCATATATTTCTATATATAATCCTTCTAAAACCCTTCTTTGTTCAGGCCCAGAACTTTCACTACTTTCCCAACTTTCTTAATCAAAAAACCTGAATTCGGAGGATGGAGGCTCTATGCCCTTGTTTAGACCCTCTGGTTAGTGATGGGCTGCAGTTGATCCTAGTTACTAATCTCCCTCTCTTCACTAGTCCCAGAGGAGCCCACCCCAATGTCCTTCCACAGGAAACCACACAGGTCAACTCCTTGCAGACTGCGAAATAGACAATGACATAAAGATAAAGAGCCACATCCATTTAATTTGGGATGGAGAGGAATATTACAGAATAGATGAAGAAGATGGGCAGTGGGAGAATTTAAAGCCTGAAGTCAAGAAATACCAGCATATTCTGGAGAGTCCCTTCTGGACCGACTTAAGGAAACGCTACATGAATGAATATTGTGTTGGCCTGATGAGGAAAATCGTTGGGTACAAAAACTTAAAGGATAACGGTGAGTATTCGCTTCTTCCCATCTCCTCCCAGGTGGTCCAGGTCAGCTCCATCATCCTGTGAAGTAACTGGAGCCCTAGAAAAATAGGGAGGATCCCTGGCTTCTGAACATAACTCCAACTTACAATGGGAAAATGAGAAAAAGTGGAAGTAAGGTTGAGGGTTTCTTTCCTTTTTTCTTCTTTCTTCTTCTTTATTTTATATTTTCTTTCTTTTTATCATTTTCCATTTTTCTTTTTTTCCTACTTGTCTTCCTTTCCTTTCTTCTCTTTTTGTCCTCTTTCCTTTCTTTTTCCCTTTCTACCTTTTCTTGTTTCTTTCTTTCTCCTCTCTTTTTCTTCCTTCCTTCTTCCCTTTCCTCCTATCTTTCTTTCTCTTTCCTTACTTCTTTTTTCTTTCCTTCTTCTTTTCATTTCTTTTGCTTAAGTTAACCTCCTCCTCCTGCCCCATCAAGGCATGAGAGTGACCCTAAGGAGCTCAAGGGCTATGACAGCTGAATACATGCTCTTCTGTGTCCTACCAAAGAGGAAAAATTTTATGTATAGGCCCAAGAATGATGGATTTTCTATCTGCTGTTTAGTGACCATCTAGCCAGATTTAGAACATCATCATCAGGAATTTGGTCAACAGGTAATCTTTAATTTTTATTTTGTTAGGGTTCGGGGCGGCAGTGAAAGAAACACATGAAGGGTAGTGTAACAAGCATAGTGGGTGTGCAGTCATCATTAGTATAAGGACCTCCACTGATAAAGTCATGGATCCTATGAAAGATTGACCTGTTGAAGAAGATTCTGTTCAGAATCCATCATAACAGACCAAACTATTGGAAGATGGTTTAGAAAGATGCTGCTGATGTAGTCATCAACACCATCCAATGCTGATTATGTAACCAGTGTTTACCCAGCACTCTTTTAGGCATCCAAGGTGATACAAAGAGGTATAAGCTATCGTGTCACTCTCAAGGACCTGATGGATACATTGGTCCAACAGGATAAGGGATTCTGCATTAAGGAGCCTGGGAATATGAATGAAGGTAGAGACAAGGGAAGCACCAAACATTCATTGAGATAGTGACATGAGGCCTTCTTTCTTGGTCTCTGCTCTCAGTACCCCCTGAGGTGACTGTGTCCCGCCATGTCAACCCAGAAGGCAGCACCATTCTCTCCTGCACAACCACAGGCTTCTACCCTCATTCCATCCTACTGCGTTGGGAGAAGAATGGGAAGCTCGGTGTATGGGGAAAGGAGACTTCCAGTGGCATCCTGCCCAATACGGATAACACCTTCTACCTTCAAGTTACCTTAGAGCTCCCACCAGAGGACCCAGGGATGGGTTATACCTGTGTGGTGGAACACAGTGAGCTGAAGATCCCTGCTGTTTATCCAGGTCAGTGCTTTAGCCAGGCACTCTCATTGCATCCTCAGGATTCCAGGGGACAGAGGCTACTTCCATTTCCTTCCCCCATCTTCCACTGAATGTACACATGCTTACATTCTGCCGTTTCTCCCTATAGTCCCTGAAAAGCCCACAATGGAGAAGCCTTGGGCCCTGGCTCTGGGCATTGTATTGACTGTCATCTTACTGCTGAGCTGCGCTGGAGCCTTCATAGCATGGAAGAAGAGGAAATCAGGTATGGATGTGATGAGAGAGAGGTGACAGAAAGTTATTGGGTGGGGAGATCCCAAGGAGACAAGAGATATTGCTATTATAGCAACCTCAATAACTGGTTGTAGGAAAATCTTCTGAAAAAAGAATCCCAGAATCTTAGGGTCAAAGTGGGACACAGAGGATATGCAGTCTAAACCATACCTGGTCAAAAACGCTTCAATAACATCCTGGGCGAGTCAACCTCTCCAAGCCTCTGTTTGCTGATCTGTAAAAGGGGGATAATAATAGCACTTACCTCACAGTAGTATGATGCATATAAAGTGTCAGTCAAACCTTAAAGTGCTGTATAAACATCAGTAATTATTATTAATTTTAGTTATTATTATTATTAATAATAATAATCAATTAATTATTAATACATTTTCGAGACTACTTTGGACTTTTTTCTGTCACACCAAGGCCAAGTCACATTGTTGACTTCTTTTAAGCTTTCAGTCTGCTAAAATCCCTACAGGATTTCCACAGGACCCATTGTGTTTATATGTATTTATGTATGTACGCATGTATGTATGCATGTATACATATGTCTTATACTTACTGCCATTT
The DNA here is from genome assembly GCF_011100635.1 of Trichosurus vulpecula. Taxonomy (NCBI): domain Eukaryota; kingdom Metazoa; phylum Chordata; class Mammalia; order Diprotodontia; family Phalangeridae; genus Trichosurus; species Trichosurus vulpecula. The sequence goes on along the minus strand of NC_050575.1, from coordinate 435,325,626 downwards.
TTATCTCAACTATGGGAGTTAACAGTTATTTATATTCCAATCTGATGCAATCCAATCTAATAAGCACTTGTCAAGGGCCAATTAGTATACTGCTAGACTCTTCTAACACAAAGACAAAAGAAAGAATAATCCTTGCTCTGATGGAGCTTTCCTTCTATTGGAGTGATACAACATGCAAAACTCCTATGAAATTTCATCTTATTATATTCTGCCTGTTGTTCTGCCCTTTAAAGATCTTTGCAGATCTGATTGGGTCACTGTTTTTTTATAGCCATCCAATAGCATTAGCTATCCTTCCTGGCTCTGATTCATCTCCATATTTGATGAACATGCTATCTATGGCTTCATCCAAGTCATCACAAACCATGGAGGCTCTAAGTGATCAAATTGCCCTTGCTGGATACTCACAAATCAGTCACTCATCCTTTCAACTCATGACTACAAATATGTATTAATTACTTGTTTTTAGCAATTATCAGTAAGGCAAGAATTTCTCATCTGCTGTGATTTTAATGGAAAGATCTCCAATAGTTATCCTGATGAAGTCCCCCATCAGTAGCATATCATGGCAGTGTGCCAAGTTTATATTCATGTCCTAGTGAATAGAGACCCTGTCTTGAAGTTAAGAAGCATCACCTGTGACACATACTAGCTATGTGACCCTGAACAAGTCATTCTCAGAGCCCCAGGCAGCATTCTAAGACTTAATTTTAAAGGGTTCAAATCTTCACTGATGGAGGGAATTGCTCACTGGGATTTTCCTACATGGATGCCAGCATGGGTTTGGACCCAAACAAAAAAAAGCAGAGGGGGAGAGACTGTACACCTTAGTATATGTTTAATAGAAACTGTATACCTTAGTACTGTTTAATAGAATTGTATTGATAATCGAAGTCCAGCTCAGTGGCTTATAGTATGAAAAGTTCATTACCTTCCCTTAAAAAGATATTGTGTCGTTTGTCCATTTCTAGTACTGCAGTCTTTCTCTCACTCACCATAATTTTCCACAGATGGCTTGGCAATAATTAAGTTTTGTTTTGGGTTTTGATTTGTTTGAAACCTGAGATGTTCTTAATCCAATCTGGTGACTTAGGTTATTAGGGATACTCAGAAACTCTCTAATTACTGTCTTACGTGGGCTTCTTCTCTTTGTTAACCATTTCTGTGCCTTATCTCCATGTTCTAATAATATTTTTCTTGGTAGACACAACATAAACATTTTCATATCATTTAAAGCTATAATTATGTTTTTAATGGCCATTTGTTCCAGCCCAATAGAAATACACAATGCAAATTTAAGTAATGTGACATTTCACTGGATTTCTTATTCACACTTATTAGGTCCTAGCTGTAGTTCTGCGTTCTCTTACCATAATTCTGTTCACGCTGAGAAGTGGTCCTCTTCCTTCTTTGAGCTTTCTCTTGTGTCAAATGGAGTTTCGAAAAAGAGAAAATTATGACTGTTCTGGGCATTCAGCTTCAGCTTCAGCTTAGTGATACTAAAATCATTCTTGTTTGACACTTGCCTTTTATACTCATTTTAGTTACCATATTCTTCCCTCTTTTGTCAATGTCTTTGGAAAAGCTAAACGTGGAGATAAGTACCTTCTGCAACCATGTTTATCCTTTAAACAGCCTCTCTCCTTTCTTCTTCATCGTAACTGTGTTTGTCTTAGAGTGCATCTAATCTCCCTTGATCAAATTTTCGGAGTAGAATTGTGGGCCATGGGATGCTACCTCTCATTACTCTCAAATATTTGACATTCACTGTCTCAAAATCTATGATGCAAACAGAAATGGTCTCACTTTCATTTCTTTATCTATCATGATTGCTAGTAAGGTTTTGTCACTGCCTCCCAAGATCCTCATTAATTTTATTTCAACAATCTATTTCTTCTTACTTATTGGTCAGAATCAGGGATATAGAAGAGGTTCCCTTGACCTTTGAAAGAAGTTGTCTGTGGAGGAGTGGTAAGAGGTATCAGTGGAGAAATAGCTGACATCAAAGAGATCCCAGCTCCTTCAAAGTATTGAAGCATATCATCACTATTCAACATGTGATTGCTCTTTTGATTAAAATGCCAGAATCATTCTTACTTAGAGAGTACCACAGTCTTATGGCACTCTACTCTTCGGTTATGATAATGATAATGCAATCAGTGACGAAGATGTTGGTGACATAAAAGTTTTTGTAAGAAAATGAATTCCATTAAGATAAAAATATGACCAGTCTTTGCCCGAGAGAACAGATGATTAAAAATATTTCCCTCCTTTCTGTAGCAAGGTAGGGGACTATGGGTATACTGAATATTAAGTACATTGAAATATCAAGAAAGAAAAAGTTATCAGTAAGACAAGAATTTCTCTTCTGCTATGATTTTAACAGAAAGATTCCCCACAGTTATCCTGAGAAAGTTCCCCATCAGTAGCATATCATGACACTGTGCCAAGTTTACACTCTATTTCTCAAACACATTATCAAATTCCTGTTTCTATCTATATGATATGTAGCATACTCCCATCATGATACTCTTTGTACCTCTTCTACCATTAGTCACCACCCAGATACTCCGAAGATTGCTCCCAATTGTGAATTTCACCACAAGACTGCATCTTCTAGATCTGCAGTGCTATGCTATCACCTCTTTTAACATTTATCTTTTTAAATAAGATTTAGCTTCTATCGCAGGTATGAACCACATCCCCCTAAGTCTCAGTGATATCATGATATTTATAAGATTTATAGAAGTTTTAGAAATATTACAGTACATCCTCATTTTATATATTGAGTAAATTAAGGGTTATAAAGAGTGATTTGCCAGGGTAAAAAGGCAATAAATAATAGATTTAGCATTAGGACAATTTTTTATTCAGAACCCAAAGTTCTTTACACTAAAATGCTGATACAGTCTAGTTTACCTCCCTGTAAATATATGGTTTTCCTGACAAGAAAAATTCCAGAACTCTTATCTCCATTGTCTCTAATTTTCCCATGAGCATGATGGATAGCAAGACTGGGCATGCAAACATAAAAGGAGATTCACCTAGAGACCTTCTCCCACAGGTTTACCATGTCAGTTAGAAGTATCTTCTTCTCTCATACTGCTGCAGGTGGAGAAATTATATTTACCAGTACACTAACATCTCTAATTGTTTATAACTGATGTTTAACAAACTTGGATGTAGTCATAAAAGACTGATGATTCTATCATTTCTTCTGTTCTTGGATATTGCCTCCTATAAGACACTGGGAATTTTACCTACTAGATCATATCTGCTACTCTGCAATTTCTTTTTTTGATATTTTTTTAGTTATTTCATATATGTAGTTTTCAGCATTGATTTTCACAAGAGTTTGAATTACAAATTTTCTCCCCATTTCTACCCTCCCCCCCACTCCAAGATGGTGTATATTCTGGTTGCCCTGTTCCCCAGTCAGCCCTCCCTTCTGTCACCCCACTCCCCTCCCATCCCCTTTTCCCTTCCTTTCTTGTAGGGTAAGATAAATTTCTACGCCCCATTGCCTGTGTATCTTATTTTCTAGTTGCCTGCAAAAACTTTTTTTTTTGTTTTTGAAGATCTGTTTTTTAAACTTTGAGTTCCAAATTCTCTCCCCTCTTCCCTTCCCATCCACCCTCCCTAGGAAGTCAAGCAATTCAACATAGGCCACATGTGTATCATTACGTATAACCCTTCCACAATACTCATGTTGTGAAAGACTAACTATATTTTGCTCCTTCCTAACCTATCCCCCTTTATTGAGTTTTCTCCCTTGACCCTGTCCCCTTTTCAAAGTGTTTGTTTTTGATTACCTCCACCCCCATCTGCCCTCCCTTCTATCATCCCCCCCTTTTTTATCTTCTTCCTTTTTCTTTCCTGTGGGGTAAGATACCCAACTGAGTGTGTATAGTATTCCCTCCTCAGGTCAAATCCAATGGGAGCAAGATTTACTCATTTCTCCTCACCTGCCTTCTCTTCTCTTCCTACAGAACTGCTTTTTCTTGCCACTTTTATGCAAGATAATTTACCCCATTCTATCTCTCCCTATCTCCCTCTCTCAATATATTCCTCTCTCATCCCTTACTTTGATTATATTCCTTTTAGATATCTTCCTGTCATCTTCAACTCATCCTGTGCCTGCTCTCTCTCTCTCTCTCTCTCTCTCTCTCTCTCTCTCTCTATATATATATATATATATATATATATATATATATATATATATATATATTATATATATACACACACATACATATATACACATACATATATATACACATACATATATCTACACATACATATATACATATATACACATTCACTTATACATATATATATACATAAACATATATATATATGCATATTCCCTTCAGCTACCCTAATACTGAGGTCTCATGAATCATACACATCAACTTTCCATGTAGGAATGTAAACAAAACAGTTCAACTTTAGTAAGTCCCTTGCAATTTCTTTTTCTCCTTCTTTTTCCTGATTACCTTTTCATGCTTCTCTTGATTCTTGTGTTTGCAAGTCAAATTTTCTATTCAGCTCTGGTCTTCTCACTGAGAAACCTTGAAAGTCCTCTATTTTATTGAAAATCCATATTTTGCCTTGGAGCATGATACTCAGTTTGGCTGGGTAGGTGATTCTTGGTTTTAATCCTAGCTCCATTGACCTCCAGAATATTGTATTCCAAGCTCTTCGATCTCTTAATATAGAAGCTGCCAGATCTTGAGTTATTCTGATTATGTTTCCACAATATTCAAATTCTTTCTTTCTGGATACTTGTAATATTTTCTCCTTGATCTGGGAGCTCTGGAGTTTGGTGACAATATTCCTAGGAGATTTCTTTTTAGGATCCATTTGAGGAGATGACTGATGGATTCTTTCAATTTCTATTTTGCCCCGTGGCTCTAGAATATCAGGGCAGTTCTCCTTGATAATTTCTTGAAAGATGATAGCTAGGCTCTTTTTTTGATCATGGCTTTCAGGTAGTCCAATAATTTTTAAATTATCTCTCCTGGATCTATTTTCCAGGTCAGTGGTTTTTCCTATGAGATATTTCACATTGTCTTCCACTTTTTCATTTCTGTGGTTCTGTTTTACAATATCCTGATTTCTCATAAAGTCACTAGCTTCCACTTGCTCCAGTCTAATTTTTAAGGTAGCATTTTCTTCAGTGGTCTTTTGGACCTCCTTTTCCATTTGGGTAATTCTGCCTTTCAAGGCATTCTTCTCCTCATTGGTTTTTTGGAGCTCTTTTGCCATTTGAGTTAGTCTATTTTTAAGGTGTTGTTTTCTTCAGTGTATTTTTCAGTATTTTTTGGGTCTCCTTTAGTAAGTCATTGACTTGTTTTTCATGGTTTTCTCTCATCCTTCTCGTTTCTCTTCCCAATTTTTCCTCTACTTCTCTAACTTGCTTTTCCAAATCCTTTTTGAGCTCTTCCATGGCCTGAGACCAGTTCATGTTTTTCTTGGAGGCTTTTGTTGTAGGCTCTTTGACTTTGTTAACTTCTTCTGTCTGTATGTTTTGGTCTTCTTTGTCACCAAAGAAAGAATCCAAAGTCTGAGACTGAATCTGGGTGCGTTTTCGCTGCCTGGCAAATTCCCAGCCAACTAACTTGACCCTTGAGTTTTTCAGTGGTGTATGACTGCTTGTAGAGTTTATAGAACTATGTTCCAAGCTTGGGGGGATGTGCCAGCTCTGCCACACCAGCACTCGTCCTTCCCCAAGAACCCCCAACCCGAACTGGGCTTAGATCTTCAGCAGGCTGTGCACTCCTGCTCTGATCCGCCACTTAATTCCTCCCACCAGGTGGGCCTGGGGCTGGAAGCAACTGCAGCTGTACTTCTGTAGCTGCCCCACCTCCGCTGCCCCGGGGGCAGTAGCTGAACCATGAACTCCTTCTATTCCCGCAGCTTTTCCCACTAACTTTCTCTGTTGTCTTTGTTGTTTGTGGGTTGAGAAGTCTGGTAACTGCTGCAGCTCACAGATTCAGGGCGCTAGGGCACGCTGCACCAGGCTCCTGGTCTGGTTGGTCTGCGTCGCTCATGCAGGGCGCCGCTCTGCTCTGCTCCCAGCTCCGTGCGGGATAGACCTCACCCAGAGACCATCCAGGCTGTCCTGGGCTGGAACCCTGCTTCCCTCTGCTGTTTTGTGGGTTCTGCAGTTCTAGAATTGGTTCAGAGCCATTTTTTATAGGTTTTTGGAGGGACTCGGCGGGGAGCTCATGCTAGTCCCTGCTTTCCAGCCGCCATCTTGGCTGCCTACTCTGCAATTTCTGAAAGACTAGGGAAATGATGTCGGCATTTTTCTCCTTTCACTTTAATTTCCACTTAAAAGCCCTTTGATCTGATCCCCCAACCTCCAGGCAACTGCATTTCATCAGACCTCATTAGATGTAATCCATTCTTAGCCAACAGCCAATTATTTCCATATCTAGAGATGTGGCCCAGAAACACAAATCTTGTTCTGCTCTGTTTCTCTTCTCAAACAGTAGTGATGAAAATTATTGTGTCACTAAGGACAGTCCGAGATGTTTATCCTAGAGGAGAGAAGGCTTAAGTACGACTTGGTATTGTTTATGTACATGGCACACAGAAGAGAATCTGATTTGTTCTTGTCTCCAGAAGATAGAAAGGAGTAGAAGCAATGGGTAAAAGTTACAGAGATGCACATTTAGGTTCCTCATAAAGAAACCTTCCTAAATTAGAGCTGTTCAAAAGAGGAGCACATTAGTTCTGCCTCCCTCGAGGTCTCCAAGAAGTTGCATGACTGCTTGGTAGGAATTTTGTTAAGAGAAATCCAGTTCAGGTAAGGGCTGAACTAGATGGTCCCTATGGTCCCTTCCAGTTCTAAGATTCCATGAGCACATACACTCATGGAATCTTCAATTTCTGGATGAGTATATCTTGTTCTTAATCAACTATTCTATCTAGAGCTCAAACCTCTAGCTGTGGTGTGACTGACATGATGCACTAACTAAGCCTTGTCAAACTTATATGTCACCACAAAGTTCTACATAAAGTGAGCTATTACTATTTCTCCATGGAAGTCCTGTCCTCATGTCACACTGGGATCTGGAGATGACCTGGAGATTCTTAGATGTTATTAAAGAAGGATATAAGCTGTGCCAGGTTCAACCCAGCTGGAAGGGCCTCAAGTGTGGCCCCCATGGCATTCTATGCTTCTGTTCTTTGAGTTCTATTTTAGATAAAAGTGACCTGGTGATGATTTCCCTTGACCTCAGCAATTCATGAAAAGTCTATCTACTAAGGCAGGGAGAGATTGTCTTCTGCATCATTGTAGAAAGTACCCTTTTGACTTGAGGGATCATTATTGTTATTTTTATTGACTTTTTCAATTAAGATTATATAAAATAATTTTGGGAACAATTAGGAAAAATATATTATTCTTTTATAATTAACAATATGGAATATTAGACAAGTGACTAAAATAGGTACATTTTATAGTTGAATGAAGATATTAGGGTGTCAGTTCATCCCCTGGAGGTTCACTGAGGGAATACTTAGCATGACTCCAATAGCAAATAACATGACAGGAATGACAGACACCTCATCCTGTTCTATATAATTTCCATCTCCTTCTCTAGGTCTCTATATTTTCATAGCTTCTCATTCAATATAGCTTAAAAGCTATGATGTGGCTTAATATGTATTATTTAAACTTTTATGAATCAATGTTCTTTCCAGGCAATTATGGCCAATCATTTGATCTGTCGTCATGCTATGATCATTCTATTACCATTTATTGGTTGAGTTCTCAAGGATGTTTTGAGGTCTGTATTTTCAGTATATGGATTTATCATTTGTCTGTCCATGAAGAAGAGAGAGCTTCTGATGGTCCTGTTGTTGGTGTTGTGGTTGTCTTGTTATTCTCATCTTTTCTAGTGGGGCTCAGGGATAAATGGTCTTGGGACAAGTCACTACCCTACTGTCTTCCATTATTGTTATTATTGCCCTTGTCACTGTTATTATAGTTATTATTACGAGAAATTTGGGGGCAAATGACACGTTTAGGAAATTGTTTATGAGGGCATTTATTGGGTAATGCCCACAGTGATAGGAAAAGCATATAAGTCAAATAGGTTTCTAAACCAGAGGAGCCCAGGCCAGCTTTAGGATCTCAGGTTCTGAGGCCAGGAGTAGCCCTGCTTGGAGACAGAAAGTCAAATGAAATGACTTCGCAAGTGCTTCAGCAGAGTGTGCATCCTCAGAAAATGTCTATACTGGTTGGAAGACTGTATGGACTACAATGGGAATACAGAGAGTGGTGAAGAGTATGGAGTAGGATGGGAAAGGAGAAAATCAATGAAAATCAATGAAAATCAACTCCTTTAGGAAGCAAAAAGTACATAAGATATTATGTCAGTGTAAGAAATTTCAGAACTATAGCTTTTTCTTCCACTTCTCCTATTAGCATGGTGGATGGCATAGGGCTATGAGGGAAGAGCAACCTAGAGGCCTTTGTTTACAGGTTCATCAAGTCAGCTGGAAAGATCTTTTCCTTCCCTTGCATCTCCTACTACTCCACCACACTAGAGAAATGGAATATACCAAGGACAAGACTCCAGGCAAGTCAATCACTGTCTTCTTTAGGGTTCCCTGAACATTAGTCTTAATGCTGCCCTTGGCAGATCTCTCTCTACCAGAAAGATTTTTGTCCTTTCACACAGGAGCCAAGGCAGAATTCTTTGAAAAGTAGCAGGTTACGGATATCTAATTTTGAAATAATATTATGCATTTCATTTTAAATAGCAACCACGAATATGTATTTTAAACATTTATATTTAATAACAAATTCATATGTATAATATGCCAACAACATTGTATTAGTTTATTCCTCATTCACTTCAATTCAATAAGCATTTTAAAGGTCCCTATTTAGCACAATCGACAGAGCATTAGGCTCTGAACAATTGAGTTCAAATCCAGTCTCTGACACTTTTGCCTCATTTTCTTTCGTTGTGAAGTGGAGGTAATAATGGCACCTGCCTCCCAGGTTGTTGTGAGGATAAAATAAGAATCTTATTTGTAAAGTGCTTTGAAAACTTTAAAGTATTTTATCAGTGCTAGCTAACATTTTCATTGTTGTTATTTATTACATTCCTACTATGTACTAGGTATCTAGAAAATAAATACAAAAAAGGAAATTCCATACCCACAAGAATCTTACTTTCCATTGGGTGGGGAACAAAATATATATGCAAGATTAAATGAAAAATTCATACAAAGTATCTTTCCATCTTTTTTATTTAGGTTTGCATTTTTTCCTTTTGTGCTGTTGTCTTCCTCCTCCAGTGTCTTCAGCTGATGCCTCATCATAGTATTGGTGATCTAGGATTCTCCAAGCTCTGCCAATAGAGCACAAGCCCTGGCAGGTCTTACCAAGCTCAATAAACTCCATTTATGGGATAAGAAGTCTGTTGTCCCAACATCAGCCTTCTTGAAATCATAAAAATTCACTACCATGTCGTCCACCGGAACAAGTAAATTTTTAGCCATAACAATGGTGAAAATTACCTATTAATTCATAGAGCAGTTGTGGTTTGTGTCAGTGAAGTACCCACCCACCAAAGCAAGTCACAAAACCTTCAATTATTGAAGAATAGTTTTAATCAATGCTGTCTGCTATGGTTTCTTTGGGTCCTTGTTTGTAAACTGTTCACCCATCTTCGAGTGTTACAATGGTGATTAGGCACTGCACTCAAATGCTCACATATGTTCCTTATATATTTTATGTGTTAAGCATTTATCTTTTATATTTAATGCACATTTTTCCAATCTGACCTTGATAATTATTGGTTGTTTCAAAAATGTTTGTAATTATATGCAATAAACTCACCATCTTTCAATCTGCTCTAATGTCTAATAATTAAAAAAGAATCAGTTTTGTATAATTAAGATAAATATACTATCTCTTTTCTTCTAAGCTGTTAAAGATTAATTCTCATATTTTTAATTCAATGATCCAGATGGAATTTTTTTGGAGTTTATGTGGCAAAGATCAAAATTTATGTTTCACCTTGTTTTCACCCAACAACAATAATAAACTCAGAAATCTTTTCCCTAGTTTTCACTTGCCTACATTTTTATTAAACATTAATATTTTCTGTTTGTTTAGTTCCATTTCTAGGATTCCACATTAGTAAAGACAACATTTACTGACATATATAGAGGGATAGAGACCGAACTCATGATTTCATTAATATCAGTAACTCCCTCTACTAATGTATGTCAGCACTTGCTTGGCAATTTGGTCTTGGAGAGTTGACTTGGGTCAATGAAAAGTTAATTGATTTGTCCAAGTATGCTAAACAATATTTGCTGGACTTAAACCGAGGCCTTCTTAGCTCTGATTCAACCTCTCTAAGTATTATGCCACAATGTTCCTGCACATGTATGTAGCTTTATTATTACTTAGAGGAACACCAGGGTTCTTGAAGGCTAAGCAACGGCATGCAAGTCCTTCCAAATTGTACAGCTTCCAGTTTGGGCCAGTGATAGACCATGTTTGGTGTCAGCCGAGCTATGTCCACACAGGTTCATCACAAAGCTGGGTGAAGGGGATGAGTTTTGGGGACAAGCAAACTCCGAAAGGCTATCTGAGAGGGCATTGTGGGATTATACTCTGTGCCAGTGTAAAGACAATCAGTATCTATTAGGTGATATTCCTTGAAGCGCTAAAGGAAGACCTGTTTTACACGAAGTGTGTAAGTCTCCGTAGCCATTAAAGAAATGTTGGTGCAAAGTACACTAATGCACTGCTGCCGTGAATTGGTCCAACTATTCTGGGAAGCAATTTGGAATTATGCAGATAAACTGACTAGTCTCTCTAGTCTTTGAAACAGAGATTCTCACTGCTAGGCATATACACCCCAAAGAGGTCAAACACAATCAATGTACTCCCTAAGAAAAAATCTCCAGCACCAGATGGATTTACAAGTGAATTCTAACAAATATTTAAAAAACAATTAATTCCAATACTACATAAATTATGTGGAAAATAGGTGAAGAAAGAGTCCTACCAAGTCATTTTATGACACAAATACGGTGCTGATACCTAAACCAGGAAGAGCCAAAACACAGAAGCTCATAGATAAATTTCCCTAATGAATACTGATGAAAAAATTTTAAACAAAATCTTTAATTTAATTGCTTAATTTTATTTAATGCAAAGAGATTACAGCAATTTATCACTAGGATAATGCACTATGACCAGGTGGGATTTGCAGCAGGAATGCAAGTTCTGGAAAACTATCAGAAGAATTGGCCATATCAATAACATAACTAACAGAAATCAAAAGATGCAGAAAAAGCTTTTGAGAAGATACAGCACCCATTCCTATTGAAAACAAAGAGAGCATAGAAATAAATGGAGTTTTCCTTAAAAATATAAGTAGTACATATCTAAAACCACCAGCAAGCATTATATGTAATGGAGATAAGCTAGAAGCATTCCCAACAACATCAGGAGAGAGACAAGGATGCCCATTATAAGTGATATTATTGAATATCGTACTAGAAATGTTAGCTGTAGCAATAACAGAAGAAAGAGAAATTGAAGGAATTGTAACAAGCAATGAGAAAACAAAACTATCGCTCTTTGCAGATGATATGGTAGTATACTTAGAGCATCCTAGAGAATCAGCTTAAAAATTATTTGAAACAATTAACAACATTAGCAAAGTTGGAGGATACAAAATAAAACCACATAAATTTGATCAGAATTTCTGTGCATTACCAACAAAGCCCAGCAGCAAGAGATAGAAAGAGAAATTCCATTTAAAATAACTGTAAACAATATAAAATATTTGGGAGTCTACCTGCAAAGACAAACCAAGGGACTATATGAAAACAATTACAAAACACTTTTCACACAAATTAAGTCGGATCTAAACAATTTGAAAGATATTAATTTCTCATGGATAGGCTGATCTAATATAATAATAATGACAATTCTACCTAAATTAATTTATTTATTTTTCCCATGCCAATCAAACTACCAAAAATTATTTTCTAGAACTAGAAAAAATAATAACAAAGTTCATCTGGAAGAACAAAAGGTCCAGAATATCAAGGGAATTAGTGAAAAATGCAAAAGAACATGGCCTAACTTCACCAGACCTAAAACTACATTATAAAGCAGCAATTATCAAAACTTCTTGGTACTGGCTAAGAAATAGAGTGGTGGATCAGTGGAATAGATTAGGTACACAAGACACAGTAGTCAATAACCATAGTAATCTACTGTTTGATAAACCCAAAGATTTAGAACCCAAAGTTCTGGGATAAGAACTCGCTATTTGACCAAAACTGCTTGGAAAACTGGAAAGAAATACCATTAGAAGATGTCTCTTCCCCTTCTTTGCAGAGGTAGGGGATCATAGATGTGAATAACAGTTGATAATGTCAGACTTTTTCAGCATATTGGCAGTTTTGCTAAACTATGTTTCACTTCTACCCACTTCCTCATTGGGTAGGAGAATGAGCCCCCTGTCAGCAGACAGACTGGTCATGATTAAAGAGTAGGACCATTCCTTAGGGGAAAGACCACTGAACTGAGAGCCAGGAGACAGAGATTTCCCCATGACATGGCTGTGGCCAGGGTCAAACTTTTTAAATTTTCTGACACTATTTCTTCATCTGTAAAGTGGAGATAATAAGCATGTAGTACCTGCCTCACTAGCTTAGCATGACAATCAAAGACAATCACCCCACATTATCATAGATGAAAAGTATTTGGCAAACTTTGAAGTGCTTCCTAAGTTGGGATGGAGACTGGACCTGTTATTCTTTGTATAGGGAACTCCAGGACACACACTCCACCAGTGGAAATCAGCACCCCCTCAGCAAGTTATAAGCATAGATAATATCCGTGAGTGTCAGGTGTGACTTGCCTGGGTCATACAGTCAATGTGTGGCAGAGACAGGACTGGAGCCTTGTCCACCTTCTCTCTCTATTCATAATACTATAGTTGCTCTATTTAATGAATGCCATGTATTAATCCCAAATAGGATGGGTAGGGGAAAAAAATCAGAAGATCTTTCCTTCAGATCCTGAAGCTATAGAATGTGACCCTCTGAGTCATTCAGGAAGGGCAGCTGGCATGTTGGGGAGAAGACTGAATTGTCGAGTAGGGTATAAGCCATTAATCAATCATAAAATTAAAAACCTACTACCTGTTTGGCATGACACTGGGGACTGTGAAAACAGAGACAAAAGTGAAATAGTTCCTGCCCTCAAGGAGCTTGGGAGGAGGGAGGAGATCAAGAAAGGTCTAACGTAGAAGGTAGTACTTGAACGAAACATTATAAAAAACTGATAACTCTAAGAGGTGGGCCAACAAATCTTGTACTTTGGGATGGGTGCCTGAAACACAGCTGTACAGAAACTCAATATCACCTAAAGCGTAAAGAGGAAAGTGGAGGTGGTAACTGGTAAGGTTAACTCCATGGATTTTAATGGACTAACTCTTCCTTCTTCTTCTATTTAATGTTTTTAGTTTTCAACACTGATTTTCACAAGAGTTTGTATTACAAATTTTCTCTCCATTTCTACCCCCCCCCCACTCCAAGATGTCATATATTCTGGTTGCCCCGTTTCCCAGCCAGCCCTCCCTTCTGTCACCCCACTCCCCTCCCATCCCCTTTTCCCTTCCTTTCTTGTAGGGAAAGATAAATTTCTACGCCCTATTGCCTGTGTATCTTATTTCCCAGTTGCATGCAAAACCTTTTTTTAACATCTTCTTTTAAAATTTTGTGTTCCAAATTCTCTCCCCCTTTCCCTCCCCACCCACCCTCCCTAAGAAGGCAAGCAATTCAATATAGGCCACATGTGTATCATTACACAAAACCCTTCCACAATACTCATGTTGTGAAGGACTAACTATATTTTCCTCCTTCCTATCCTAGCCCCCTTTATCCAATTTTCTCCCTTTATCCTGTCCCTTTTCAAAAGTGTTTGCTTTTGATTACCTCCTCCCCCTATCTGCCCTCCTTTCTATCACCCCCCCCCTTTTTATCTCCTTCCTCCTTCTTTCCTGTGGGGTAAGATACCCAATTGAGTGTGTATGTCATTTCCTCCTCAGGTCAAATCCAATGAGAGCAAGATTCACTCATTCCCCCTCACCTGCCCCCTCTTCCCTCCCAACAGAACTGCTATTTCTTGCCACTTTTATGAGAGATAATTTACCACATTCTATCTCTCCCTTTCTCCCTCTCTCAATATATTCCTCTCTTATCCCTTAATTTGATTTTTTTAGATATCATCCCATCATATTCAACTCATCCTGTGCCCTCTGTATATATACATATATATAAAATATATGTATACATATATACATATATATACCATATATATATGTATGTATGTATGTATGTATGTATATTCCCTTCAGCTACTCTAATACTGAGGTCTTATGAATTATACACATTATTTTTCCATGTAGGAACGTAAACAAAACAGTTCAACTTTAGTAAGTCTCTTGTGATTTCTCTTTCTTGTTTACCTTTTCATGCTTCTCTTGATTCTTGTGTTTGAAAGTCAAATTTTCTCTTCAGCTCTGGTCTTTTCACTGAGAAAGCTTGAAAATCCTCTATTTTATTGAAAGTCAATATTTTGCCTTGGAGCATGATACTCAGTTTTGCTGGGTAGGTGATTCTTGGTTTTAATGCTAACTCCATTGACCTCCAGAATATCATATTCCAAGTCCTGCGATCCCTTAATGTAGAAGCTGCTAGATTTTGTGTTATTCTGTTTGTGTTTCCACAATACTCGAATTGTTTTTTTCTGGCTGCTTGCAGTATTTTCTCCTTGATCTGGGAGCTCTGGAATTTGGCAACAATATGCCTAGGTGTTTTCTTTTTGGGATCTATTTGAGGAGGCGATCGGTGGAGCCTTTCAATTTCTATTTGACCCTCTGGCTCTAGAATATCAGGGCAGTTTTCCTTGATAATTTCTTGAAAGATGATATCTAGGCTCTTTTTTTTGATCATGGCTTTCAGGTAGTTCAATAATTTTTAAATTATCTCTCCTGGATCTATTTTCCAGGTGAGTGGTTTTCCAATGAGTTCACATTGTCTTACATTTTGTCATTCCTTTGGTTCTCTTTTATTAAATCTTGATTTCTTATAAAGTCACTAGCTTCCACTTGCTCCAATCTAATTTTTAAGGTAGTATTTTCTTCAGTGGTCTTTTGGACCTCCTTTTCCACTTCGCTAACTCTGCCTTTCAGGGTATTCTTCTCCTCATTGGCTTTTTGAAGCTCTTTTGCCATTTGAGTTAGTCTATTTTCTAAGGTGTTATTTTCTTCAGTATTTTTGGATCCCCTTTAGCCAGTCATTGACTTATTTTTCATGGTTTTCTTGCATCACTCTCATTTCTCTTCCCAATTTTTCCTCTACTTCTCTAACTTCCTTTTCCAAATCCTTTTTGAGCTCTTCATGGCCTGAGACGAGTTTGTGTTTTTCTTAGAGGCTTTTGATGTAGGCTCTTTGACTTTATTGACTGTATATTGGCTATATGTTTTGATCTTCTTTGTCACCAAAGAAAGATTCCAAAGTCTGAGTCTGAATCTGAGTCCTTTTTCACTGGCTGTTCATATTCCCAGCCAACTACTTGACCCTTGAGCTTTTCGTTGGAGTATGACTGCTTGTAGAGAGTACTTTGTTCCAAGCTTGAGGGGATGCACTGTTGTTTTCAGAGCTATTTCTCACAGCAAGCTCTGCCACACCAGTGCTCCTCCTCCCCTAAGAACCACCAACCCGGACCTGACTCAGATCTTAAGCAGGCTCTGCACTCCAGCTCTGATCTGCCACTTAGTTCCTCCTTCCAGGTGGGCCTGGGGCAGGAAGCAACTGTAGCTGTAGTTCTGTAGCTGTACCACCTCTGCTGCCCCAGGGATGGTGGCCAAACTGCAAACTCCTTTCACTCTATCCCCCGCAGATTTTCCCACTAACCTTCTCTGTTGTGTTTGGTATTTGTGTGTTGAGAAGTCTGGTAACTGCCACAGCTCACTGACTCAGGGTGCTAGGGCCTGTTCCGCCTGGCTCCCAGTCTGGTTGGTCCGGGTGCAGCCCATGCTGGTCTATGCTCAGCTCTGCTCCCAGCTCCATTACACCACAACCATCCAGGCTATCCTGGGCTGGAACCTTGCTTCCCTCTGCTATTTCATAGGTTCTGCAGTTTTAGAATTTGTTCAGAGTCATTTTTATAGGTTTTTGGAGGGAGCTCACAGCAAGTCCCTGCTTTCCAGCCACCATCTTGGCTCCCAACTCTTCCTTCTTCTTCAAGTTCCTTAATCTCTCACTGAACTTTACTTTGCGGTCAACTTCTCTCCCAGACACCTCCTTGACATAGGACTTTGTTCACTGATGATGGTGACAGTGGTTACTGATTGACTCTCAAACATTGTGATCAGCTCTGGTGTCATCTCTCCACTGTTGAAGGTGACCAGAATTCTAGGAACTACAAAGGCAAAGAAGTTGGAAGTGAAAATGACCTCAAATATCAAGAAAATGGTTTCTGATATCAAAGGCCTTGAGGAAAAAAATTGAAAAAACCAAGTCCTTTCTTTGGTTATCATAAGGACTTTTTTATGTGTCCTAGCAAGAGAAGGCTATAGAACTAGAAGGAAACTTTAGTCTGATCTACTTCCTCCCCCTCTCATCAACCATCTCTTCCTCTCTCCCTACTTTGCATGAAGCATCCATCACTTTTCCCAAAGTCATATTGGGCTTGTGACTTGAGGTGAGAAAATTTCAGTCCAAGGAAGTATAGAAACAAACTCAAAGGGGACTAAAACTTGACGTATATTACTAATTCTCCTTGAGCATTGCGATCATACATTAATCCAGTATTTCTTGGGCACCCATGGTGTACCCAAGTCCAAGCTAACTACAGTGAGGGATACAAGAGAAGGAGAAGACCTGGTCAGCCTTTGCCCTTGAGGACCTATAGAGGGAGAACAATTCACAAATTTTATTTTAAAAAGTTTAAAATAACTCCATATTAAATTGTGATATTATCTACAAAAGTTCAAAGAATGAACCCAGGATAACTTCTCTGGCACACAAAATGATCTCAGACTGGAAAAGTCATGTGACCTCTGTCTGACAAAGATAATATATAGTGAAGAACTCCAAAAGTTCTATTAAAACCTTCACTCTAATAAGCCTTGCCAGTTAGTCATTCTCTTGTAGGTCAGTTGGTGTCCTCTGATGAAGAACTCAGGCAGTTTGCAGCATGTGCTAGCTCAGGAGTCTTTTCCAATGGATTTACATAAATTAAAGTATCACAAGTATAGGCCCATAGGGGATACCATCCAGTAATATCCTGGCATACCAGACCCACCATAGCTTAACTGCTTTGCTGTAAATAGGACGCTCCAAGCTCTCTGCTCCTAGTTCAAATCAAACTCGAAGAAAATTTCCCAATATAACACACTGACAAGTTGTCATCACCCTTCACTCCCAGCTGCTCATACTTGACTGGTTGCAAATACAGGGTGTGTATTTTTATAAGGAGGGTAGTCACAAACTTAGAAAATTGTTTCATTTCTGGTTAAGATGAAGGTGTGAAAAGTGGCAAAAGAACTTAGCTCACCCACACCTTTTCCAGCAAAAACCTAAATAAAAGTACTTCACAAAATAATAAACAAGAAACCCAAAATAAAAACTATAATCAGTCAGCTAACAAGCATTTATTATGAGGCTACTAGGTACCAAGCACTATGCTAAGTGCATGGTGATACAAATAGAATCAAAAGAAAATCCCTGCTCTAGAGGAGACCACTGTCCAATAGAGGATACAACAAGCAAGGAATAGTGAACAAAAAGGGTGCATACAGGAGAAACCGGAAGTAGCCTTGGGGGAGGGCACTAAAATTAGGGAGAACTAGGACAGGCTTCCATTTTGTAGACTACCTGCAATAGTCTTTTGACTTTTTGATATATAGTGGCTCTCCACTGTTCCAATAGCTTGGGTTTTCCCAGGACATTATGGTGTTGTTGCAGGATTCTAAGCATTGGCTCTGGTTTCTAATAAAGAATTCAGGCATTAGACCATTTTTATGCCTCCCAGTTATCATCATCATCATCACCATCATCATCATCATCATCATTATATAGAATTGTTAATTTTGTAAAGTGCTATATAAATATTATGTCATCACATCCTCACAACAACCCTGGAAGTTAAGTGCTATTCTAATTGCCATTTTGCAGATGAGTAAACTGAGGCAGAGGAGCTAAGTGACCTGCCCAGGTTCACACTGTTGATAGGTGTTTGTGGCTAAATTAGAACTCAAATATTTCTCACTTCAAGTCCAGTGTTCTGTTCTAACTACCGGTTCCTGCTCTGCTCACATAGGAGACAGATATCCTTCAATGGGTGTCTCAGTCAAGTAACATACTATATATGCTTTCTAAATCTTCTCCCCCCCACCTCAGAAATTCCTAAGCCTAGACAAATAAGCCACTTGGCTTTAGCACAGATATTTTTGCCTACAACCCTCAGGGACAACTGATGAGCAAGGGAAAAAGGCTCTTATAAGAAGAAAGTTAGACTCTATATGCTTACATGTGCTCATCTGGTGCATTCTTCCCCATTAGAATGTAAGCTTCTTGAGGGCAGGGACTATTTCACTTTTGTTTTTGTAACACCAACATATAGCACAATTCTCATCACATGGTAACTGCTTAATAAATGCTTGTTGATTGATAGAGTAGACATATATAGTGTAAAAACTTCAGGGATATTGCCAAAGGCAATGACTTTCCAAAAGTCCAAAGTAGAACTAATTATCTTTCTCCCCCCAAACTGCCCTATTCCACCCTCACTATTACTGCTGAAGGCACCTCCATTCTTTCGGTCCCCCAAACTGGCAGCCTAGGTGTCATCTTTGAATCCTCTCTGGAACTCACCCTGTATGTCCAATCTGTTGTCAATATAGGCCATTTCTACCTTCTCTACATCTCATATGACTCCTCTTCTATCCTCCATACACAGACAACAGTTTTACAAAAACCTTCTCTTTGGCCTCCCCTCCTTAAATCTCTCCCCACTACGTTCCATTCCACTTCCTAATACAAACTGATTTCCCCAGCATAAATCTGACCAAAGAACTTCTCTATTTAATAAACCTGTACTTTCCTATGACCTAACTGATCAGAATGCACAAGATAAATACACAATAGAGAGAAAGTAACCCTGGGTGGGATTGCAATAGCAGGTAGGGCTGCAATAACTGCAAAGTACTATGAGAAATTTAAGGAAGGGGGGATCACTTTCACGGGAAGAGCTGGAGTTCAGGGAAACTTTAATGGAGGTAGTGATAGCTATAACGGATGAAGATGGAGGATGAATGTATTTCAGGTACGTGGGTTATAAAGTGTGATCAGAGGCAGAATTAGGGTGAGTCAGGCTGAGGAAAAGGAAAACGGTGGAATATGAGATAATATTGCCAAAGTGGGAACCAATTTTCAGTAGAATACCACAAAATGCTCCATGAGGAAGGCCTCCAACGTGATCCTTTACCGTGAATTAATGGGAGGACACAGACAAGAGTCACACAGAATCTTTAGGGATGGATAAGTTGTAATCAAATCATCAGAGTGAATATACAAATCAATGACATAACAAATCATTTGAATATTTGAGTCAGGATCATGGATTTGTAGGTATTTGGCAGCAATGGAGGTTCACAGAAGGTTTTATTGTTGTTTGTTTGCTTGCTTTTTAAATTTTTAATTTGAGGGCAGAGCCAAGATGGCGCTGTGAAAGGAAGAAACTACTGGAACTCTCTCACAAATTCTGTCAGATACTTCTAAAAATGTGAATCTGAGCATATTTGAGAGAGTTAGAGGCCACTAGTAGACAGAGAGGGGCAGGAGCGCCAGGCACACAAAACGGCAACAGACTGCACCAACCAGGAACAGCAGAGGAGCTGCCAGTCTGGGAGAGCTCTGGGCGAGCAAAATGAGGGAACAAGAGCAGGGCCAGGGCAGAAGTACAGGCTATGGCATCGATTGAGCCCCAGACCTCTCAGCCCAGGATGGGAGTCTGTCAGAGATATTGGAGGCACCAGCACAGAGCTTGTGGCTGCAGGAACAGCTACCCTGGATGCCTCCAGCCCACACGCAATCTAAAGGTTTGAAACTCACCTTGTTGAACTTCTGGGAGCCATAACAGCCAGGTGAATTGTCTCTCCCTACCTCCCTGCCTCCCTCACCCAAAGAATACTATCACGGGAGAAACAGAGGAGCCAGAAGTGCGGCTTCAGTAGCCTTCTAAAGAAAAGTTGGAGAAAGGACCCTTCTTGTGGTGGCAGAAGGAGACTAGTGCAGGAAGAGAGATGTTCCAGCCAGCCCCACCTCAGCAGAACAATAAGAGTTACTGAGCCCCAGGGTGGGTGGAGCTAGCAAACATCAATGCCAAGACCCCAGACATGTCTTTGCACAGCCAGGGGTAGTGGCAGACACCAGCACAGACAACAACTGAGACCACCCATGCTGTAGAACAGTCCCCTGGAAGAGGAGGCTTTCAGCAGCCAAACCACCCCTCCCCCACACCTCATGAAACCAGAGGATGTAGCACACAAAGCCACTGAGCAGGCCCACAATGCCCAACACAAGAAGCTTGAAACAGAGCCCCCAAGCCTCAGAAGCAGAGATCCACTTTAGAAGCCAAGAGAGAAAAAAACTCCATGAAAAAGCATAATAAAAAGTCAATAAAAAGACCATTGAAGCCTATTATGGAGACAGGGAAGATCAAAATACCAATTCAGAAGAGAAACTATACCTACATCTGAAACCTCAAAAATGAAAGTGAACTGGTCTCCAGACCAGAAAGCACTCCTGGAAGAACTCAAGGAGGACTTTAAAAACCAAATTAGGGAGGTAAAAGAAAAAATGGAAAAAAATTCACTGATGAAAACAAATCTTTAAAAAGTAAAATCAGTGAAATGGTTAAGTAGAATCAGAATATAAATGAAGAAAATGTCTCATTGAAAAGTAAAATTGACCAAATGGAAAAGGAGATGGAGAAGCTAAAGTAAGAAAACAATACATTAAAAATTAGAATTTGGCAAGTAGAAGCTAATGACTTTATGAGACATCAAGAATAAGTCAAACAATATCTAAAGAATGAAAAAAATAGAAGAAAACATGAAATATCTGATTGGAAAAACAACTGACCTGGAAAATAGATCCAGAAGAGACAATCTAAGAATTATTGGCCTACCAAAAAGCCATGATGAAAAAAAGAGCCTGGACAGTATCTTCCAAGAAATCCTTAAGGATAACTGCCTCGAGGTCCTAGAAACCGGGTAAAATCATCATCGAAAGAATCCACCAATCACCCCCTAAAAGATATCCTAAAGTGAAAACTCCAAGAAATATTATAGCCAAATTCCAGAACTACCAGGTCAAGGAGAAAATACTGCAAGCAGTTAGAAAGAAACAATTGAAACATCACAGAACTACAGTCAGGATAATGAAGGATCTTTCATCTGCTACATTAAATGACAGGGGAAATTTGAATATGGTATTCCATGAGGCAAAAGAGCTTGGACTACAACCAAGGATCAACTACCCAGTAAAATTGAGCATAATTTTCCAGGCAAGGAGATGTACATTCAACGAAATAAGGGAATTCCAGACCTTCTTGATGAAAATTTGATCTTCAAATACAAAACCCAAGAGAGACATAAATAGGCAAACAGTGTGGGGGGACCCTTGTTAATGAATAAGGCAAATTATTTACATCCTTATACAGGATTATATATGCTGTATATGTCCATCTTGAGAATAGTACAGTTATTATGACAATTAAAAGGGACATACACAGACTGTGGGTGTCAGTATAAAATACCTGATGTAATGATAAAACATATAATTAAGAGATATAAAGGGATGGTTCTGAGAGAAGAGGTAAGGATGTAGTAAAAAGGGTAAATTACATCATATGAAGAGGCACAAAAACATATTATAGTAAAGGGAAAGAAGGGAGGGAGAAGAGCAATATTTCAGCTTTACTCTCATCAGATTTGGTTCAAGAAGGGAGTAACATACGCTGACAAGTATAGATATCCAATTTGTCCTGCACGCAGTAGGAGGGGAAAGGGGGGAAAAAGCAAGGGGGTGGTCAGAAGGGAGGGGAGAAGTAGCAAGGGGAAAAAGGTAAGATAAGGGAGAGGAATCAAGAGGGAGGGTAAACTGAGTAAGGTGGTGGACAAAAGCAAAACTCTGTTGAGGAGTGAAAGGGAGAAGGGAGAAATAAAAGCATAAATGGAGGGGGGAAATATGATGGAGCAAAAGACACAGATAGTAATCATAACTGTGAATGTGAATGGGATGAACTGTCTCATAAAATGGAGGCAGTTAACAGAATCAATTAAAAACCATAATCCTACAATATACAGTTTACAAGAAACACATTTGAAACAGGGGGATACATACAGGGTAAAGGTAAAAGCCTGGAGTAGAATATATTGTGCTTCAGCTAAAGTAAAAAAAAGGGGGGGAGGTAGCAATCCTAATATCAGACAAAGCAAAAGAAAAGATAGATCTAATTAAAAGAGATAAGGAAGGACACTATATCCTACTAAAAGGCATCATAAACAATGAAGCACTATCATTGTTTAACATATATACACCAGGTGGTATAGTATGCAGATTCTAAGAGGAGAATTTAAGGGAGGTACAGAAAGAAATAGACAGCAAAACTACAATAGTGGGGGACCTCAACCTCCCCCTCTCTGAACTTGATAAATCTAACCTTAAAATAAACAAGAAATAAGTTAGAGGTAAACAGAATTTTAGAAAAGGCAGATATGATAGATCTCTGGAGAAAACTGAATGGGGATAAAAAGGAATATACGTTTACCTCAATGGTAGATGGCACATACACAAAAATTGACCATGTACTAGGGTATAAAAACCTCACAATCCAGTGCAGAAAGACAGAAGTAGTCAAAGCATCTTTTTCAGATCATGAGGCAATAAAAATTATTTGTAGTAAAGAACCACGGAAAAATAAGCTAAAAATTAATTGGAAACTAAATAATCTAATTCTAAAGAATGAGTGGGCCAAAGAACAAATCATAGCAACGATTAATAACTTCATTCAAGAGAATGACAATAATGAGACAACATACTGAAACTTATGGGATGCAGCAAAAGCAGCTCTTAAGGGAAGTTTTATATCTCTAAATGCCTACATGAATAAAATAGATAAAAAGGAAATCAATGAATTGAGCATGCAACTGGAAGAGCTAGAAAAAGAACAAATTGAAAATCCCCAATTAAATACCAAATCAGAAATACTGAAAATCAAAGGAGGCATTAATAATATCTAAATCAAGAAAACTATTGAATTAATGAATAAAACTAAGAGCTGGTTTTTATGAAAAAACTAATAAGATTGATAAACATTTGGTCAATCTGATTTAAAGAAAGAAAGAAGAAAATCAAATTACTAGTATCAAAAATGAAAAGGGTGAATTCACCTCCAAAGAAGAGGAAATTAAAACAATAATTAGGAATTATTTTGCCCAATTATATGCCCATAAATTTGACAACCTTAGGGAAATGGATGAATATTTACAAAATATAAATTGCCCAGGTTAACAGGAAGTAAAATACCTAAATAACCCCATCTCAGAAAAAGAAATTGAGCAAGCCATCAATGAAGTCCCTAGGAAAAAATCTCCAGGGCCAGATGGTTTTACATGTGAATTCTATCAAACATTTAAAGAACAATTAATTCCTATACTTTATAGACTATTTTGGAAAACAGGTCAAAAAGGAGTCCTACTAAATTCTTTTTATGACAGAAATATGGTGCCAATACCCAAACCAAGGAAAGTCAAAAGAAAGAAAATTATAGACCAATTTCCTTAATGAATATTAATGCAAAAATTTTAAATAAAACATTAGCAAAATGACTGCAGCAACTTATCACAAGAATAATATACTACAACAAGGTAGGTGTTGGGGGTCCCCGACCAGCAAGGACCCCAATCTCAGGATGCAATGATGAGGCAGGAGTCAGAGCGGATACAACTCCGATTTATTGGGAGACATTATCCAGTTTTATAGGGTTTTGCACTACATGAGCAGAAGCAGGTGTCCAAGGGGTAAGGGGATGACAGCATGGGAAGGAACAGAAATGTTGCAAAGGGACAGGATAGAAATGTTGCAGTATGAGTATATTGTTGCCCTTTGATTAGGTATGGGTATCGATATCGGGTGGGAAGAATCTGGATTGTTGCAAACTATGGTTTCTACAAGCGTATGGGAAAGATTAGGACTGTTGCAAGGTGGTTTCTGTAGGCATATGGGAACAAGGGGGATGCTGCCCTACGGTATCTATGGAGGCATGGGAAGGCTCGAGCATGTTGCAAGCTGGTATCAGAGCTGTATGAGCTACGTGAGGCATGAGGCAGGATGTCCTCGTAAAGTATCAAAGATGTTCCAGTAAGTAAAGTAACAAAGCATTGTGTCAGGTGTTGTGTTAGGCACTGGTTCAAGAGCATTAGGTAATGGCCAGCTGGGTTCCTTCTTCTGGGCTTGTGAGTCCCTTGTGGATGGACTCTGCCTGCATGTGTAGGATGACTACAGGGGGCTGTTAAAGGTGGAGACCCTCCCTCCAGGAGCCTGCCATTCCAGCTCCTACTAAGCCTGTCTGGTTTTATCCAGGAAACAGGCCAAGTGCTAGGGTCCTAACAACCCCAGGGTCGGCACCAACCCCTTACAGGTAGGATTTGTTCCAGGAATGCAAGGCTGGTTCAACATTAGGAAAACTATCAGCATTATTGATCATATCAACAACAAAATTAGCAGAATATGTGATCATTTCAATAGATGCAGAAATTAAAAACACTACAAAACATAGGAATAGAATGAATAAATAGGAATAAATCGAAAGCATAAGAATAAACCTTAAAATTATAAATAGCATCTACCTAAAATCATCAACAAGCATTATTTTTAATGTGAATAAGCTAGATGCACTCCCAACAACATTAGGGGTGAAACAAGGATGTCCATTATCACCCTTGTTATTCAATTTGGTACTAGAAATGTTAGCTGTAGCACTAAGAGAAGAAAAAGAAATTGAAGGAATTAGAATAGGAAAAGAAGAAACTACATTATCACTTTTTGCAGATGATATGATGATTTACTTAGAGAATGAAGTTAAAAACTACCTGAAATAATGAAAAACTTTAGTAAAGTTGCAGGATGTAAAATAAATATAATTCCAAATATAAATAAATTCTTGGCATTCCTATACATTACTAACAAAGCCCAATGGCAAGAGATAGAAAGAGAGATTCCATTCAACGTTACTGTAGACACTATAAAATATTTGGGAGTCTATCTGCCAAGACAAACCAGGGCCTATATGAACATAATTATGAAACACTTTTCACACAAATAGAGTCAGATCTAAATAAATGGAAAAACATCAGTTGCTCGTGGTTAGGCTGAGCTAATATAATAAAAATGACAATTTTACCTAAATTAATTTACTTATTCAGCACCATACCAATCGAACTACCAAAAATGATTTTACAGAGCTGGATAAAACAATAACAAAATTCATCTCGAAGAATAAGAGCTCTAGAATATCTAGGGTATTAATGAGAAGAAATGCTAGGGAAGGTGGCCTAGCCATACCAGATATTAAACTGTACTATAAAGCAGCAGACATCAAAACTACTTGGTACTGGCTAAGAAACACAATGGTGGATCAGTGGAATAGGTTAGGTACACAAGATGCAGCAGTCAATGACTATAGCAATCTACTCTTTGATGAACCTGAAGAATCCGGCTTCTGGGCTAAGAATTCACTATTTCACAAAGAAATGCTGGGAAAATTGGAAAATGCTATGACAGAAACTGGGCATAGACCAATATCTTACACTGTATACCAAAATAAAGTCAAAATGGGTACATGATTTAGGAATAAAGGCTGATAGCATAAGCAATTTGGGACAGCAAGGAATAGTTTACCCGTCCGATTTATGGAAAAGGGAAGAATTCACTACACAACAAGAGATAGAAAGTGTTACAAAATGCAAAATGGATAATTTTGATTATGTTAAATTGAAAAGGTTTTGTATAAAAACGCCAAGGCAACAAAGATTAGGAGGGAAGCAGAAAATTGGGAGAAAATCTTTACAACCAGTGTCACTGATAAAGGCCTCATCTCTAAAATATACAGGGAACTGACCCAAAGTTATAGGAATACAAGTCATTCCCCAGCTGAGAAATGGTCAAAGGATATGAACAGGCAGTTTTCAGAGGAAGAAATTAAAGATATCTATAGGCATATGAAAAAGTGCTCTAAATCACTATTGATTAGAGAAATGCAAATCAAAACAACTCTGAGGTACCACATCTCTCCGGTCAGATTGGCTAACATAACAAAACAGGAAAATCATAAATGCTGGAGGGAGTGTGGGAAAATTGGAACACTGTTACATTGTTGGTGGAGTTGTGAATTGAACCAGCCATTCTGGAGAGCAATTTGGAACTATGTCCAAAGGGCTATAAAAATGTGCATACCCTTTGACCCAGCAATACCACTTCTAGGGCTGTATCCCAAAGAGATCACACAAGTGGGAAAAGGACCCATATGTACAAAAATATTTGTAGCAGCTCTTTTTGTGGTAGCAAAGAAATAGAAATCAAGGGGATGCCCATCAACTGGGGAATGGCTAAACAAACTGCAGTATATAAACATAATGGAATACTATTGTGTTATAAGAAATGGGGATGATACGGACTTCATAATAACCTGGAAAAATCTACAGAATATAATGCTGAGTGAGCGGAGCAGAACCAGGAGAACATTGAACACAACCACAGATATAGCAATGCAAGGTCCAAAGACAACTCCAAAGGACTCATGATGGAGACAGCTATCTACATCCAGAGAAAGAACTTTGGAGTCTGAACACAGATTGAGGCAAAGTATTTCTTCTCCTTTTTTTTTCTTTTTTTTCTTTTTTTTCTCTTATTTTTTCTTTTGTTTCTTCTTTTTCATGATTCATGCCACTGGTCATAATTCTTCTTTACAACTTCACTATTGTGTAAATAAGTTTAATGCAAAGTTATATGTAGAAGATATATCGGATTCCATGCTGTCTTGGGGAGGAGGTGGGGAGGTGGGGGAAGAAAATCTGGAACTCAAAATCATGTGGAACTGAGTGTTGTAAACTAAAAATAAAAAACCTTAATTTAAAAAAATTAATTTGCTTTATTTTTCATTCATAGAATAAAATAAGCATTTCCATTACATAGTATAATTTTTTTAAAAAGATGATTATACATGAAACTGCAAATCTATCATATACAACTTGCTATTCCTTTTAAATATATAATAAAGTTATCATGTATTTTTTTCTTCCCCCCCCACCCACCCAGAGATGGCTACCATTAGACACAAAAATGAATATATATGTAAAATCATTCTACATATACCTTTATTTACCAGTTCTCTCTCTGAATATAGATCAAGAGGAGATAACTAATAATCAATAAAAGGCAGTGTGGAGCAGGATGACCTCTCAATTCCTCCTTAGACTTTTACTAGTGGTGCCACCCTGGGAATGTTATTTAATCTCTCTCAGCCTCAGTTTCTTTATCTGAAAAATGAGGATAACAATAGTGCTTACCTCACAGCATTGTTGCAATGATCATATGGGATAACAATATAAGTGCAGCCTCCTGCCAATCATAAAGGGCAACATTCATTGCTGTTATGGTCAATAGCATACTTTCAGACTGGTAGCTCCATTAAAATCTGCCCCATAAAATAAGGGGCTCCCTGAGGGTAGTGTGAGAAAAGGAGGAATGGGATCTCTTTCCTATTTTTCCCCTCCAGAATAAATTCTCCCTTGCATTCTCCTTCAGATGTAACAATTTCTAGATTCAATGAACATTTAAGAATGATGACTGGGTGGTTGTCATTGAACTTGCCCATCTCTGGGCCTCACAGATAATACCTGATGATGACTGTGCTCTGAGGGGCCCTGCCTTTACCACAGATTCTGTTCAGCTTCCTCTGTTATACCTTCTAGGCAGGGCTTTCCCTTTTTTCAACCTCATAACAGACATCTTAGGTGATGGTGAGAAGAGGGCAGGGCCTCAGCTGCACCAACCCCAGCCTGGGTGGGGATGGAGGATAAAAAGCGATGACATATATAAGAGACCTTAGTTCTCATTTAGGCACTGCCTAGGACACAGGACATAAGACCTAAAGCCTGCCACAGCCGGGATGTAATTGACAAGGAAGCCACATAGCCACCTTCTGAAGATCATGGAGTGTCAGAGGAGGTGGAGATGGTTCTCTTCATCCTCGTTTCTCATTCTGGTGGTATTTGCTTTGAGAGATACCCAGGCAGGTAAGTCTAGGAGGAAAGGAGTCAGGTAGACAAGGGAAAGACCATGGAGACTTAGGTGTGATGGAGGGAATTCAGTCACTATACTCACTCAGCATTTCAGGGCTTCAGGTAAGCAATTTTTATTTTCCAGCTAATATTCTATGTGCTAGGGATGCCAAAAACTAAATCAAATAAAACCTGATCCCTTCCTTCAAGGAGTTCACACTCTACTAAAGAAGAAAACATGTAAATTAACAGATGCCTACAAGATACATACAGAGCAGATGAAGGGTAACTTTGGAAAGGAAAGCTTTTGCAATTGTGGGCATCAGGAAAGGCTTCTTGAGGATGACATTTTACCTGAGACTTGAAGGAATCCAGGGAAGTCAGGAGGTGGAGGGAGATATGGAGAATATTCCAGGCATGAGTAATAGTTAGGACAAAGGCAGGAGGAGGGAGAGATAGAGTGTCATGTGTGGAGAAGAGCAAGTAAGCCCCTATTGGGTAGTCAAATGAATGGAAGAGAGTAAAGTGTAAGACAACTAGAAAGACTGGAATCATCCATGCTCTGAAAGGTTTTCGATGCCAAGCAAAGACCTTTGTCCTGGAGGTAAGAGAAAGACATTGGAGTTTATTAACTAGGACAGTAGTTAGTGAGAGTTACACTTTAGAGAAATCATGTGGGTAGCTGAGGGGGAGACTGGATGGAAGAGCGAAGAGGCTTGAGATAAGGAGATCAAGGAGAGGATAGAAGAGGGAAGAAGCTTGAGATATGGAGATAGGAGGTTATTTTAGGTGAGAGGTAAGAGGGCCCAAACTAGGGTCAAGGCTTTGTGAGAGAGAGGGACATGTAGGAAAGATGCAGAGAAAAGAGAAATGACAAGATTTGGCAACAAATTGACTAAATCTTACGGGAAGCCATAGCCCTCAATTCTTCTGGAAGCTCCTGTCAATGAAGACAGATATGGTCCCTGCCCTTAGTTTTTGATGTGAGGAAGATCATCCCTGGCAGAAAAGACCTCCCAGGAGACATGGAAGCAAACAAAAGGGGATGTGACTAAGAACATCTGGAAAGAGTTGATAATCCTGGAAAGGGGAAAGAGGAAGGAATGAGGCCATTCCTGGGAGATGCTTTTAAAAGAGATTAGAAAAGAAAATCAATATGCTCTTAGACCATGGCTAAGGCAGTCAATTGGGGATGGAAGTTTCATTGAATGAAATAAGCTATAACACCTGGTTAATATCAGATCTGCTACATAGTAGCTGTGTGACCTTGAACCTTCTGAGCCTCAGTTTCTTCATCTGTAAAATGAGAGTATTGGGATAGATGGCATTGTCAGGTCCCTTCTAGCTCCAAATCTGCAAGCTTAAAATTCCTCCAAAGGGTTCTCGGCAAGGGTGGTTCCCCTACGCTGATGAAAACTGAAGGATTATATTTCCCATCATGCTATATTCCTCGTACTGCTATTTATCCAACCAGCGATCTTTAGTGGAAAGTATTGATACAGAAAGTACTGATCAGGATGTATCATAGGATTTCAAGGTTGGATGGGGAAGATACAGTGGGAATTTCAAGTACTAGCTCTTGAGTCAGAGAACCTCAATTCAAATTTTCCTTTGATGCCTATTTTTAGGGTGACCATGGGCAAGTCCCCTAACCCCTCTGGCCCTCAATTTTGTCTTCCATAATATGAGGCAGCTGGACTCAATAACTTCTAAATTCCCATCAGGATTTAAATCTATGATCCTCTGACCCTTCCAGGTCTTGGTCTAGGATCTTACCATCTAGTCTAACTCACAGCTAAACAGAAATCCCCTCTCTATGTACCTAACAGATGGTCAGTCATGTTACTTGTACTGGAATACCCTCACTGGCAAGGAGCTTACTACCACTCAAGGTGACCCATTTCACTTAGAGATCATTTTAATTGCTAAAACAAGTGTTCCATATATCAAACTTAAATATGCCTCTGTGTAAAAATGGATTCCAGAATTTTACTAGGATTCAAACGTTTGATTTGTAGAATCTACCTGATTTCAAGACAATATTTGGGCTTCAATTCCCTATTAACCAATTTTGTTTCTATTCTGAAGATGAATCTTCTTAGTGGAGAAAACAGAAGCAAAGTAGGAGTTGAGTTCTATCTTTAACTCATCTCCCATTGTCATGATCCCAACTACCTCAGTCAGTGGTCTCATCTGATCTTTTGTCATCTTCTCATCCCTAACATAATTACAAAACTCAACGCAATCTAACAAGCATTCCTGAAACACCTACTATGTGCAAAACATTGGCTTATATGCTGAGAATTCAAAGTCAAAATAAGCCAACAACCCAGTCTCTGATTTCAAGAACCTTCCACTTTACTAGAGAGATGCATTATATCCACAGAGAAATAAATAAAAGAGCATTTACAAAGAGAGAAGTGGAGGACAAGGGATGAATTCTTCTAGGACCTGTCATTCCATTGCCATTCTTCCTTTATTGGATTCTCTACTCTGGTATTTAACAAAACAGTTTGGTGAAGATCATTTTCCTCACTCTCTATCCACTCTCAGTTTAAAGCCCTTTTCACTAGACCTACACTGATGGAGTATTTGCTGTTCTGAAAGCCCTGGATCACCACAGGCCACCCCTTAGTGTGATAACTATACTCAGATCTCAAGGAAGCATTTCAGATCAGTGTAGATAATTCTTTGAGCTGTAGGAGCAATGATGAGGGGAGAACACAAATTGTTAGTTTCCCCTTTGAGACGTTAAGAAGTCCAAGTCTAAACTGACAAACTCTTGTTGGGCCTTGCTATGTGCTTGGTTCTTACTGTAAGGAGTATTGGTCTCTCTGAGCCTTGTTGGATTGTCCCCTGGAGAAGCTGCCCTCTTGTCTATTCATTCAACACACAACACACAACATCTAGGACCAGAAGAACCTGGATCTACTCCAAGCATTCTTAAGCTTTAGTCCATCATGAATCTCTTTGGCAGTCTGGTATTCAGTCTTTTAAAATGTACAAAATAAAGTACAAAGGAGTATAAAAGAAAGCAATTACATTTAAGTTGATGAATGGAAAATTTTAAAATATTGTGGACGACCGATTTAAAAACTTTTGATAGAGCAAGAAAGGCTCTAAAGAGTCATGTCGTCCAATGCCATCATTTTATAAATTTGGAAACTGAGGCCCAGAGAGGTTATGTGACTTTCCCAAAGTCATACAATTAATATTAGAAGTGGGTTTCAAACTTATCTCTTCTAATTCCAAAGCCAATTGTCTTTCCACCATTCCACACAAATTTCCTACTATGTGCCAAGTATTATAATAAGCATTGTGGGTACAGGAAATTAATCACTCCCTTCCTTTGAGGAACTTGCATATGACTGGACATGAACAATCCTTACACATTTAAGTAAACACAAATTAATTTCTTATTGGAATGGGGTACTAGCAGCTTCAGCAATTATGGAAAACCTTGAAGGAGGTGGAACTGGGGCTGTAGTTTAGAAAAGCCATGGATTCCCAAAGTTGGAAAGATGAGGGGCCACATTCCAGGGTGGGTAGACAGTCTCAGCAAAGACCTGCAGGACGGAATGTTGGGTGTGAAGAATGGTAAGCGGACCAGTTTGGCTGAAATGTTGAATGCACAAAGGGAGGACTATGAAATAAGCCTCCAAAGGCAAGATGGGCCCAAGCTATGAATAGCATTCAATGCCATTAGCTAATGCTATTAGCTGGAAAAGTTTGTAATTTATCCTGGAGGCAATAGAGGACCACTAGTGCTGTTTAGAGAAAGGGAGTAATGAGCTTAGGAATGGAAAATGGGAAGACTGAGGAAGGCTGGTTAGAGAAGGGAGAGATCTGAAAAAGGGAAAGAGGAAGTTACAAAAGACCAGGTGAGAGAGGATGAGGATTAGAATGAGAATAGGGGATGTGTAAATGGAGAGAAAGAAATGGATGTGAGAGAAGTTGTGGAGGTGGAATCAGTAGGACTTGGTCAGATATTGAGGGAAGCAGAGGAGAAGGAAGATTGGAGTATGAATGTGAGATTACAAACCTGGGGAAGGGAGTTGGGTGTGTACAGGGAAGACTAGTACCTCTGATGTGAGGGCTTCCAAGTCCTTTTCAGGGCTGCTATCCACCTTTGGTGTCTACCTGATTCATTCAACCCTTATCTGTGGCTCCAAGAAGCTGTAGCACACTCAGTTGCCACATCCTGGTAAACCATTTCATCAGGAGATCTAAACAAGGTTGATGGCAACCAAGCAGTCTCAAACCCTCCAGTGAGTAGGGGATGGGGTTTTTATGCCAAGCATGTGAAGATTTCCCCTGTGGAATGGGTGAATGAGTGAAGCAGGTGCTTAGTGGAGTGCTTAGAGCTTGGTAGAACAAGAAAGACACCAAGGTCATCCACTGCATCCCAAGACATCATCTTGATTGTGCTGCCGCTGGACTTGAATGACTCTGGAAGAAAGAGTGATGTCACCGACTTCATGAAACTATATTTCATTTAAATCATTTAAATTTCATTTAAATCTAATTTATGAATGAATCAAAAGACATCACCCATACTATTTTACCATTTTTGACCTATCTCAGAGTTCTGCTGCAACAGGAAATTATGAAGCAGTAGGTGCAGATACACTGGAAGCTGTGGTCACACAGTCCTATACACAGGTGGCCCAGGATATGGGATCATCTTCTCACTGGAAGCAGCAGTGGAATTCAGCAGCCCCCTGTGTATCTGAGCAGCCTTTCAAGGACCACACTGCTCACCTCCTGGTGTGAGGAGGGGGCTAGAAAGGGTACCCTAAAAATTTTACCCAACCCTGGCGTGTTTACCGTGGTAGGCAGGGATCACATTCTGCAGCCAAAACACAAAAAATATGCACAAAAATTTCTGTAAAGATGATCCCACTAACCATCAGTACATGGAATATGCACACACTTATGGGCAATACAATTGCCACTAGCAGGAAAACATTATGCCACTGTCATCAGTGCCTGTGCTCCCAACATGACTAACCCTGATGAGGTCAAAAAAAATTATGAAGACCTGGAGACCCTTATGATCAATGTGCCAAAAGAGGACAAGCCTATAATTTTGGTGACTTTAATGCTAGAGTAGGCTAGACTACCAGACTTGGCAGGGAGGAATGCCATTGAAAACAGCAACAGTAATGGTCACTTAGTACTGAAGACTTGTGCACCTCATGATCTTCTCATCACCAACACTGTCTTCCATTTACCTAAACACAATAAAACTTCATGGATGCACACTCACGGCAAGCATTTAATAGACTATGTGATTGTAAGAAGAGAGAGACAGGATGTGAGAGTGATGAAGGCAATGTGTGGTTCTGGAGTACTGGACTGATCATAGACTTATCTTTTCCAAGCTAAATATTTGCATCCAACAAAAGTGGTGGCCCCAAGGCAAAAATGACTACCAAAAGAAGTAATGTCAACAGATTAGAGCTCTTCTCTGAGAGGGAAGAGTTTGTTGCTAACTTGGAGGGAAAGTTGAGCCAACACACTTTTGGCAACAGTGGAGCAGAAAAGGAGTGGGCAGCTTTCAAAGATTCAATGTATAGCACTGCATTTGCTCAACTGGGTCAAAACACTTGTAAACATAAAGATTGGTTTGATGAAAATGATTGGGAAATTCAGAAGCTGCTAAATGAAAAATGAGAACTCCACAGCATTTACCAGCAGGATAGCTCATCCATCCCTAAGAAGGCAGCATTTAAGTCAATCAAAAGTAGAGTGAAAATGAACCTTAGCTCTAGAGTGGCAGGATTCTTGGATCAGTAAAAAAAAGGGGGAGACAAAATTCAGTTTTACACTGACAGTAACTATTCAAAATACTTTTATCATGCTCTGAAGGCTATTTATGGGTCCAAGATCTATGATGCATCTCAATTACTCAGTGCTGATAGAGCCACGTTGATCAGCGATAAAAACATGATCCTGGAGTAATGGGCTAAACACTTCCATAGCATTCTCAATGTACCATCATCAATCAATGCTGAAGCCATTGACCTTTTACCTCAGGTTGAAATCCAATAATCTCTAGGCAAATTTCCAAATGAAAAACAAGTTTTGAATGCGTAGAAAAGCACCTTGTTCTGCTTCTATTCCAGCTGAGATTTGAGAGACTGGGAGGTCCATTACTCATACAAAGCTGACTAAAATTTTCCAGGGTATATGGAAAGAGGAGATTATCCCCCAGAAGTTCAAGGATGCCTCCATTATCCATCTCTATAAAAGTAAAGGAAATAGATTGCTTTGTAATAATCACAGTGGGGTCTCTCTCTTAGTCATTGCTTCTGAGATCCTTGCCAGAGTCCTCTTAATAGGTTGATCCTTCATCTGGAAGATGATCATCTACATGAGAGCCAGTGTGGCTTCAGAAAAGACTGAGGAATGGTTGATGTGGTGTTTGCTTCATCCAGGAGAAATGCCGGGAGCATAACATAGGTCTGTGTGCATCATTTGTCAATCTGGCCAAGGCCTTTGATACTGTCAGTCATGAGGGCTTATGGAAAATTGTGTCAAAATCTGGTTGCCCAGAGAAGTACATCAGTATTGTATGTCAATTCCATGATGGCATGCTTGCCCAGGTTCTGGATAATGGATGATGCTCTTGTGCTTTCCCAGTCACCAGTGGAGTGAAGCAGGGCTGTGTGCTCTCTTTCATGCTCTTTAGCATGATGTTTTCAGCAATATTTTCAGACGCCTTCAACGAGGATGGACATATCATCAAGGTCAGATATTGCACTGATGGTAAATTATTTAAACTCTACAAGCAAGACCAAAAGGGAGGAAGAGGTGGTGCATGATTTTTTGTTCACAGAATATTGTGCACTTGCAGTCTCTGAAGCTGAGATGCGACAAAGTATGGATCAAGTCTCTGCTGATTGTGCCAATTTTTGCCTAATAATTAACACCAAGAAAACAGAGGTTCTCCACCAGCCAAACCCATATCATTGACATGTTGAACAATCAGTTACAGAAAATGGAGAAGTTTCAAATACTGTGAATAAGATCACTTACCTTGGCAAGTATACTTTCTAGGGATGTAGACATAGATGATAAGGCTGACACACACCCTGACAGAACTAGCTCAGTGTTTAGGAGGCTACAAAGGAGAGTATGGGAGAGAAAAGGTATTAGACTGACTACCAAACTGAAGGTCTGCAGAGCTGTTGTGCTGACCTCATTGGTGTATGCCTGTGAAACCTGTATAACATACCAGTGCCACACCCAGAAATTGAATCACTTCCATTTGAATTGTCTTAGGAAGATTCTGAAGGTCACCTGGCAAGATAAGGTACCATGCACTGAGGTCCTTTATCACACTAAACTGCCAAGCACTCAAACTTTATTCCAGAGAGTGCAACTCCAATGGGCTGGCCACTTTGTTTTTAATGCCAAATGTACATTTCCCTAAAAGACCATTTTACAGAGAACTCACATGGTTATCAGAAGAAGAGATACAAGGACACCCTAAAGGTCTCTGAAAAACTTTGTAATTGATTGCACAACATCAGAGGCACTGACAAAGGATCTCCCAGTGTGGCATACTTGCATCAAAGAAGGCCCTGTGCTCTATGAGCAAAGCAGACTTGAAGTAGCTCAAAATAAATAAGAGTTGAGCAAATTTAGAGAATCCACCCCAAATGTTCACATGGACTATTTGTGCCTGACCTGTGGTAGAGAATTCTGAGCTCATATTTGTCTGGTCAGTCACAGTCAGACATAGTGTAAAATGACTATAACATAGTGGTGTCATTTTGGTCCTTTTCGAGAATGAAGGAAACAACCAACAAACCTGGGTGACTGAAACTTTGGTGGTGTTCTTCACAGAAATAGGAAGTTGGGAAGAGGAGAGGGTTTGGAGGGAAAGATAATGACTTCTGTTTTCATTTTTAATAAGTTATCTATTTTCAGTTTTCAACATTCACTTCCACAAAATTCTGAATTCCAAATTTTCTCCCCATCTCTCCCCTCCCACCACTCCAGGACAGCATGTATCCCGACCACCCATTCCCCCAATCTGCCCTCGCTTCTATCACCCTCCCTTCTTTCATCTTCTTCCCCTCTATTTTCCTGTAGGGAAATATAGATTTCTATACCCCATTGCCTCTACATTTTATTTCCCAGTTGCATGCAAAAACAATTTTAACATCCATTTTTAAAGCTTTAAGCACCACATTCTCTCCCTTCCTCCCTCCCCACCCAACCTCGTTGATAAGCAATTCGATATAGGGCATACATGTGTAGCCATGCAAAATGACTTCTGTTTTTAACAGAAGTTCCAGATTCCTATAAGCAATGTAATTTTAGATGTCTAAAAAGATTTTTAATAAGCATTTATTAAGATACAACTTAGTCTCTCTCTTACACTCCAAGCATCACCAGCTAGGTGGAAGAGCAGATAGAGTTCTGGGGTTGTAGTTAGAAAGACCTGAGTTCAAATCCAGTTGGAGACACTAAGGCTATGTGACCCTGGGCAGTTAAGCTCTTTAAGCCTCTTTCCTTATCCATAAAATTGAGATAATAATGACATCTACCTCTCAAGGTGTTTGTGATGATCAAAGGAGATATTTATAAAGTTCTTAGCACAGTGCCTGGCATATAGTTGTAGGTTAAGATTTTAGAGTCATCTGTGTGGTTACCCTTATTGAGGACGGGGGCAGTTGAGGAATTTCAAAGGAATGGATAAGAGGAAGTACAGGTCCTGTGGTACCCCCAAACCTGAAACACCATGTTCTTTTCTTCCCTTCCTTTCAATAATTCAGTACACCACAGGCATGTGGCTCAGTTCGCTGCAGTGGGCACAACCCAGCCTCTCTTGAAACTAAGTGTAATTAGCTTCATGGATTACATTGATCTTATAACAAAGCACACTGTTAAATTATTATCAAGATACCCTGGATCTCCAAGGCAGTGGGAGCCAATTACATTCCCCAGAGGCATGATTTATTAGTAGACCACGAGCAACATTTCTTCTTGGCCATTCAGTTCTTAGCAAAAAAATGACACTACCCATAACAGTAAGTCAGATCCACTTATCACCTCCATCCCTGTTTCCAACGTACATTGTCAATTACTATTCCAAGCCCAATAGATCCACCCTCAGTAGATCATACCACTGAGATGGATGTCCTTGGTCCTAGCCAAATGTTATTTTCTTCCCTGGAGAAAGAATTGTGAAGAATTGAGCCCTGAGCCTTAGGCTTTGCCCAGTTGGATCAACATCCTGGGTCACTATTTCCTTCTATAATCCTTCTATGAGACCTCTGCCTTCATCTCAAGGACTCTCCAAACTTTCCTAATCAATAAACTTGAATTCAGGAGATGGGGGCTTCATGCCCTTCTCTAGCCCCTGAGTTTAGGGATGGAATGCAGTTCATCCTAGTCCAACACCAATTCCCTTTCTTCTCTTTTATTACACACAACAAACTTGCAAAATGGTGCTTGTAGGACTTTGTTCGAAAGAGAAGAGAATACTCAAAATCAGGCACAAAAGGTCCCTAAAGAGCTTAAAGCTGCACTAAAATTTTGGGGACACACTGTATAATATACCAATTCAAATTGCATGTAGTAGAAAATTTTGTGGTCCCAGAATGAAAAGAACCAACTCCTAAATGAATCTATCTTGCTATAATCCCCCACCTGAGTTTGGCTGAGATTTTCCAGAGACAACAAGAATGATTTGATTGTTGGCCACAAGACAAGTTAATCCAAAATGTAAGTTGCCCCAAAGGGTAAGAAAGTATAGCCCCTTTCCTACAGCTCCGCCAATAATGGGTCTCTCCTTCAGGTTCTCTGTCCCCTGTCTCTTTCCCTCCCAGAGAAGCCCACCCCAATGTCTCTCCACAGGAAACCACACAGTGTAGCTCTTAGCAGATTGTGAAACAGACAACAACATCAAGGTAAAGAGCCACAACCATTTAATTTGGAATGGATAGATGAAGAGATTGGGCACTGGGAGAATTTAATGCTTGAAGTCAAGAAATACCAGCACATTCTGGAGAACCCCTTCTGGACCAATCTAAGGAAACGCTACATGAATCAATATTGTGTTGACCTGACGAGGAAAACCGTTGGGTACAAAAGCTTAAAGGATAATGGTGAGTGTTTGCTTCTTCCCATCTCCTCCCAGGAAGTCCAAGTCACCTCCATCATCCTGTGCAGTAACTGGAGCTCCAGAGAAACAGAGAGGATTCTTGGCGTCTGACCATAGCTCCAATGCGCAATAGGAAAATCAGAGAAATGTGAGCAAGGTTGGGCTTCTTTCTTTCACCTTTTTTTCTTTTTTCTTCCTTTTTTCCTCATTTGCTTCTTTCTTTCTGTCTTTCCCTTTTTGTCCTTGTTTTCTGCTTTCCTTTTTCTCTTTCTGCTTTACTTTCTTTCCTTCTTTCTCTTCTCTCTGTCCTTCCTTTTTTCCCCCTTTCTTCCTTTCTTTCCCCCTTCCTTTTTATTTCCTTCTTTCTTTATTTCTCACTTCCTTCCTTTCTGTCTTCTCTCTGTTCCCAAGTTAAAGTCTGCCTCCTACCTCATCAAGGCATGGAGATGACCCTGGGAGCTCAAAGACTATGGTAGCTGAATGAATACAATACTCTATCATGTTCTACCAAGCTGGAAAAACTTTACGTACAGGTCTAAGAACGATGGACTTTGCTATCTAGTGAGCAGTCTAGTCAAATTTAGAATGACATCACGAGGAGGTTGGTCACTAGGTATTGTTTTATTTTTATTTTGTTGGAGTTGGGGGGGGCAGAGACAGAAACACATGAAAAATAGCCTAATAAGCATAGTGGATGTACAATCTACATCATTAGAAGGGCCCCAGTGATGAAATCATAGATCATGTGGAATTGGAGAAGATTCTGTTCTTAATCTATCAGCAGACCAAACTACTTAGAGATGGTTCAGAATGCTGCTGATGATGTGGTCATCAGCACCACCAGATATACACTCTGTAACTAGTGTTTACCTATCACTTTTTTGGGTATCCAAGGAAATGCAAATGAGTATAAGCTATAATGTCACTCTAGAGGACCTGATGGGTCTATTGGGTACAATGGGCTAGGAGATATTAAATCAATAAGACTAGGTATGTAAATGAAGGTAGAGACAAGGAAAGCACCAAAATTTCACTGAGATAGTGACATGAGGCCTTCTTTCTTGATCTCTGCTCCCAGTGCCCCCTGGGGTAACCATATCTCACCATGTTAACCCAGAAGGCAGCACCATTCTCTCCTGCACAGCCACAGGCTTCTACCCTCACTCTATCCTGCTACATTGGGAGAAGAATGGGCAGCTGGGTGTATGGGGAAATGAGACTTCAAGTGGCATCTTGCCCAATATGGATAACACCTTCTACCTCCAAGTGACCTTAAAGCTCCCACCAGAGGACTCAGGGGTGGGTTATGCCTGTGTGGTGGAACACATTGAGCTGAAGACCTCTGCTGTGTATTCAGGTCAGTGCTTCAGGCAGGCATTCTCATCACATCCCCAGGAGACCAGGCCCCAGAGTGTAGTTCCCTTTCTTCCCCCTTCTTTCATTGAATGTACACACACTTATATTCTACCCTTTATCCCCATAGTCCCTGAAAAGCTCACAATGGAGAAGCCTTGGGCCCTGGCTCTGGGCATTGTATTGGCTGTCATTCTACTGCTGAGCTGTGCTGGGGCCTTCATAGCATGGAAGAAGAAGTCAGGTATGGATATAATGAGAGAGAGGTGACAGAAATGTATTGGAAGGGGAGATCCCTAGGAGAAAGGATATATTGCTATTATAGCAACCTCAATAACTGGTTGTGGGAAAATGTTGTAAGAAGAAAATCCTGGACTCTCAGCATCAAAGTAGGACACAGAGGCTATGAAGTCTAAACTATACCTGTCCAAAAAGCTCCTCAATAAGATCTTGGGCAAGTCAACTTCTCCAAGCCTCAGTTTGCTCATCTGTAAAAGGTGAATAATACCTCACTGTACATGTTAGTACTATGTTGCATATAAAGAGCCAAACCTTCAACTGCTATGTAAATGTCAGTAATTATTATTAATTATGGTTATTATTACAATTATTTATTGTTAATTAGTTACTAATGCACTTTTGCCTTTTCTTCTGGCATAACAAGCACTTGTCAAAGGCTGATTAGTGTATTGTGACTCTTCTAATACAAACAAAAGGAAAAAATAGTCCTTGGTTTCATGAAGCTTTCATTCTATTGGAGTGATGCAACATGTAAAACTCCCATGAAACTTCATCTTATTATATTCTGCCTGTTGCTCTGTCCTCTCGAGATCTTTTTTGGATCTGTTTGGACCATTGGCTTTATTTATAGTTATCCAGCGGTATTAGCTATCCCTCCTGGCTTTGAGTCATCTCCAAATTTGATGAATATGCCATCTGTTGCTTCACCCAAGTCTTCACAAATCATGGTGGCTCTAAATGATCAAACTGCCCTTGCCAGATGCTCACAAATCAGTAACTCATCCTATCAACTCATTGCAGCAAATATTTATTGGGCACATGTTATGGTCAAAATAAGAAGTATCATGTTATAATGATAGAGACCCTGTTTTAAAGTTAGGAAGACCTGGATTCAAGTCTCACTGTGACACATACTGGCTGTATGTCCTGAACAAGTCATTCTCAGAGCCTAAGGCAACTCTTTAAGACTTAATTGTAAAGGATTCAAATCTTCACTGGTAGAGGGAGTTCCTCACTGGAATTTTCCTATACCCGTGACAGCACAGATCTGGACCACAAAAAAATGCAGAAGGGAAAGGACTGTATACTTCAGCAATGTTTAGTAGAACTATGTTGATAGTTGAAGTCCAGTTCACTGACTTCTACTATGAACTATCCATAATCTTTCCTTTTAAAAAAAATCATTTGTCCATTTCCAGATATGCAGAACCTCTCCCACTCACCCTCATTTTTCAGAGATCACTGTCAGAGGCTTGACAATAAATCATCACAGTGGTTTTTTTTCAGTACCCTGATTTTATTTTTCCTAAATAAATATTACCACATATTTATTAGTGCCCCTGCTCATTTGTTTCTAAATGCCACCATTTTGTGGCAATTTTGTAACATTCAATGGGGAATGCGGACCGCTAGTGACTATTAGAAGGTACTTCAGATATTAAATTGAACCTAAGCTAACATACAGTGCTACAGTATCTATTACCTTAAACACCAGCCCAGTTTACTTAGCATTTAACATTAATTTTCTGTGCCTTACCAGACACCACAAGGTGGAATTAT
This sequence comes from Trichosurus vulpecula, assembly GCF_011100635.1. Lineage (NCBI taxonomy): Eukaryota > Metazoa > Chordata > Mammalia > Diprotodontia > Phalangeridae > Trichosurus > Trichosurus vulpecula. Next base: position 435,283,938 of record NC_050575.1, on the reverse strand, counting down.
CATAAGGTCATTTAAACTGCTAACACACATTTGTATCTGAGACAAAAGTTACAAATGCGGTATAACTTCTCGTCTTTCAAAACTGTGCAGCGTTTTCTAATAAATCTTGAGATTTAGCCTTCAAAGGATTAATAATATAGAAATAAGTTGCCCAACTGGAAGTGGGCGGCTGGGTCCCCATTCAGGTGGCTTGGACTATTCACAGCTGTGTTTTGTCCTTCATTCTCAAAGAGAACCATGACATCAGGGAGATGATGACATGACTTGCAATTGGCTTGTCACTGCTTGAAAACTGCATCCCAGGAGTCCTGAAAGACAGGGTTTCTGCTACTCCGTTTGTTCTAGGGGAGATGATCGTCTTCTTTCTTTTCATAGGATGGAAGCATTGGCTCATGGCAGCTGATGGAGAGAAGCATCAGCATGTCACCTGTCAGGGAGATCTTGGGGAGGTCTTCAGTTCAGGATGCAGTAGGAGCAACTACTGCCCCCAAGCCCTTCCCCTCTGGTCTTAACCATCACTACCACACTACTTGATGCTGTCTGTGTGAAGTACACCCACCCCTCCCCTCTGACCCAGATGTTTTTAATCCAAATCTGGTGACTTACGTTTATTGAATATACTCAGAAACTCTCTAACCAACTTCCTACATGGACATTAAATCTTTGCTAATTATTTATGTGCCTTATTTCCATGTTCTAACACCATTTTCTTGGGAAACAAATGAGAAGCATTTTCATATCATTTGAAGTTATGATTGTGATTCTTTAAAAGTCATTTGTTCCAGTCCAGCAAAAATACACAGTACAAATTTGAAAAATGTGACTTCACTGGATTCCTTATTCATACATTGGGACATAACTGCAGTTCTGCCTTCTCTCACCATCATTCCATTAACTTGATCCGTGGTCCTCTTCCTTCTTTGAGCTTTCTCTCCTATAAAATATAGTTTTTAAAAGCTGTTGTTCCTCCTTCATTCTGGAAGAGGACCAATAACATCAGAGCATCTTGACTTGTGAATGAATTAGATTTGAATGAGGCAGAATTGTGGAAAGTGGACTCTTCCAGAGTCATCAAAGTCTAACAGTAATTAAATTATTTCTGACATATTGGATTCATTTATAGATACCACATTTTAAGAGAGAGAGATTGCTGAGCTAGAGAACATCAAAGAAGTTGGATTGGATGATTAGGATGGTGATGTCATTTTGGTCTTCTTAGAGCATGAAGAACAACAACCAAGCTAGGTTGCTCCTAGTGCATCCCATCATCTTAGAGAACATATGTTCTCTAAATATGTTACATATGTGTGTATCAAAGCTCTTTATGATTGAGTGTCCTAAGCATTCTTTATCAATCTCAGCTCAGTGACTTTAAAATCATCCTTATATGACAGTGTAGTTCTTTTGTATTATTTCTTCATTATCAGAGTCTTTCATCTTTTATAAATGTCTTTTGAAAAGCTAATTGGGGAGATGAGTGTGCAACCCATGCAGCCACATTTATATTTTAAACAGCTTTTCTCCTTTTCTTCATCACAATTGTTTGTGTTTGTTCTAGAGTTCCTTTCACCTCTCTGGATTGAACTCCCATAGTAGGGTTGTAGGCCACGGGATACTACCTATTGTTTCACTGAAATCTTTGACATTCACTCTCTCAAAATCTATGGTGCAATAAGACACAGTCTGACTTTCATTTCTTTATCTATCATGAAAGCTAGAGAGGCATTGTCACTGCTTCCCAAGATCCTCATAAATCTTACTTCAACAATCAGTTTCTCCTCATTCATTGGTCAGAATTAGGGATGTAGAAGAGATTACATTGACCTTTGAAAGAAGCTATCAGTAAGGCAAGAATTTCTCATCTGCTATGATTTTAGCAGAAAGATCTCCAACATTTATCCTGATAAGGTCCTCCATTGGTAACATATCATGACAGTGTTAAAATCTATTTCCCAAACACAATATCTATTTCTGTTTCTGGGTGTATGGTCCATATTATTTTCCCACTGTGATACTCCTTGTGTTTCTCCCTTCATTGGTCATCACCCAGATGTGTTCAAGCTTGCTCCCAATTGTGAATTTCATCAAAAGACTGCATCTTCCAGATGTTCAGTGCTATACTATCATCCCTTTTTTCTACCTAGTTTCCTTTTTAATTGAGTTGACCTTTTATTGCAGATATGAGTCACATCCCTCCAAGTCTTAGTGATATCACAAAGTTTATAAGATTTGGAACTCATAAAGACTCTAGAAATAATCCAGTTCATCCTCATCATTTTACATATTAGGTAAACTGAGACTTGGAAAGAGTAAGTGACTTGCTCAGGGTTAAAAAAGCAATAAATAACAGGACTTTTTTTACTCGAAATCCAGTGTTCTTTACACTAAAATGTATATAAGATCTAATTTGATTCTTTGTAAGTTTTTCCTGACATGGGAAATTCAAAAACTCTTATCTCCTTTGACTCTACTTTTCCCATGAGCATGGTAGATGGCTAGGTTGGTCATGGAGATATAAAAAGAGATTCACCTAGAGACATTTTCCCACAGGTTGAACAATTCAGCTGGAAGTATCTTCTCCTTCTCATGCTCCTTCTAGAGCTCCACAATAGAAGAATTATATATAAAAATACCATTAACTTCTCTAATTGTTTATAATTCATTTTTAGCACACTTGAATAAAATCAAATGAGACTACTGACCTTTATTATTTCTTCTCTTCTTGGATTTTACCTCATGTAAAACAATGGATATTCTACTCACTAGATTGTATCTGCTACTTTCTGTAATTTCTAAATGATTGGGGAAACACATGTTGGCATTTTTCTCCTTCCTACTCCAGTTTCAACCTAAAGCCCCTTTGATCTGATTCCCAAAACTCCAAGCAATTATATTTCATCAGACCACATTAGATGTAATCCCTTCTTAGCCAAGAGCTCATTATTTCTATATTTTAAGATGTGGCCCCAAAATAGAAGTCTTGTTCTGATACATTCCTCTTCTCAATCAGTAGCAATGAAAATACTAAGGAGTCTGTCACTAAGAATAATCAGAGATATTTACCACAGAGAAGAGAAGGAGTAGGAGTTGATATTGTTTATATCCATGGCACACAGAAGAGGATCTGATCTGTTCTTGTCTCCAGAAGATAGAAAGAAGTAGGAGCAATGGGTAAAAGTTACAGGGATGCACACTTAGATTCCTCATGAGGAAAATGTCCTAAATTAGAACTGCTCAAAAAGGTAGTGGGCTAACTCAGGAGGTAGTGATTGCTGCATTGCTAGAGGTCTCCAAGAAGAAGCTGCATGACTGCTTGGCAGAAAATTTGTAGACATAAATACAGTTCAAGTAAAGGCTGAACCAGGTGGTCCATACAAGGTCCCTTCCAGTTCTAAGATTCCATGAACACACAGACCCACGGAGTCTTCAGTTTCTGAATGAGTACATCTTGGTATTTTCTAGAGATTAAATCTCTAGCCAGGGTGTGAGTGACATCATGCACTAACTGAACCTTACCATAATCATATAGCACCCTAAAATTCTATATAAAGTGAGTGAGCTATTCTTATTTCTCCACTGAAGTCCTATTCTGATGTCTTATTGGGGTCTGGAGGTGACTGGGAGTTCCTAGAGGTTATTCAGGAAAGGCATTAGCTCTGGCAGGTTCCAGCAAGTTGGAAAGGCCCCAAGTGTAGTCCCAATGACATTCTATGCTTCTGTTTTTGCAGTTCTATTCTAGACAAAAATGTAGTGCCTCATCACCAAGAGACCAGGTGATGATTTCCTTTGACCTCAGCAATTCATAAAAAATCTACTACTAAGGTAGGGAGGAACTGTGCTCTGCATCAAGGGAGTACTCATACTTAATGAAATGATGGCCATTTTGACTTATTGAGGTAATGTTATTGTTATTTTGTTCTTGTCTTCTTAAATGAAGTTTATGTAGAAAAGATTTGGGGAATAATTGGCAAGAATATATCATGTTTTATATTTAATACTCCATGGAATACAATATAAGTGACTAGAATAACTACCTTTTATAGTTGAATGAAAGTATTAGAATGTCAGTTCATGCCCTAGAGGTTCACTGAGTGAATACTTAGCACAACTCCAGTAGCAAACAACATGACAGGAATGCCAGGCACCTCATCCTGTTCCCACATAATTTCTATCTCCTCTGCCAGGCCTCTACATTTTAAAGTTTCTCCTTAGAGACTGCGATGTGACATAATGATATTGATAAAAAATATTATTTCTAAATATCTCATGAGCTAGTGTTATGTCTAGGCATTATTTGATTTATGGTGATACTGTGGTCATTCTATTACCACTTATTGGTTGAGTCTCCATGATATTTTGAGGTCTTTACTTGCAGTGTGGTGATTTAACATTTATCTGTCCATGGAAAATAGAGAGCTTCTGATGGTCTCACTGATGGTGTCCTGGTTATCCTGTTATTCTCACCTTCTCTAATGGGGCTCAGGTGAGAATGGTCTTGGCACAAGTCACTGTCCTGTGCCTTCCATTACTGTTATTGTCATTCTTTGTATTATTATTATTATTATAGTTGTTATCATTATTAGGAGAAATTTGGGGGCAAAGAGCACTTTTGAGAAAGTGTTTCAGAGAGGGTTTGGGGACTATTACCCAGGGTGAGAGGGAAAATCAAGTAAGTTTCTAAAACTGAGCCCCGGTCAGACTTAGGAAGTCAGGTTATGAGATCAGGATTGGCCCTGCTTGGAGACCAAGGTCAAATGAAATGACTTCTCAAGTGTTTCAGCAGAGTGTGGATCTTCTGAAAATCTCTATTGTTTAGAAGAATGCAGAACTACAATGGGAGCACACAGCATAGTGGTGAAAAGTGTGGGGTGGAATGGATAGGAAGAAAATCAATGAAAATCAACTCCTTCAAGAAGCAACAAGAATGTATGGTCTAATCTTAGTGTAAGAAGTTTCAGAACTATGGTTTCTTCTTCCACTTCTCCCATTGGCATGGTGGATGGCAAGGTTACCATGGGGCTATGATAGGAGATTAACTTAGACACCTTTGTTCACAGGTTCAACAGGTCAACTAGAAGGATCTTTTCTTTCTCCTGCTCCTCCTACTCTTCCACAATAGAGGAATGAAATATACCAAGGACAAGGCTCCAGGCAAGTCAATCAATATCTTCTTTGGGGTTCCTTATTAGTCTTAATGCTGAACCTGGCTGATTTCTCTCCATCAGAGAGATTTTTGTCATTTCACAAGGAGGTCAAGGGAAAACTCCTTGAAAATAAATAGGTCATGAATATCCAATTTTAAAATCATTATACATTGCATTTTAAATAGCAAACCCAAGCATGCATTTATAAACATTTAAAATTAATTTTTAAAATCCTATGTACAATATGCTCATAATGATGTATTTGCCCACTCTGTTACACTCTAGCCATCCTCTTACTGTGAAAAGTAAGACCCTGCCCCCTTCCCTCATTCCACCTCTTGATTAGGAAGAGTAATCATATTAACACTATTAATTCCCCAATAGCTATATGCTTTGGACTGGATTCCACCATGGCTCCAGAAAACTCATCATCCTTAGAGATTACATCATCTTTGGTACTTATACTCATCAGGACTCTTCTTACTTTCTGTCCCTCTGACTGAGGACTGGCAAATGGAACAAAGAACTCTTCCAAAAGCCTACATTTAATCAGGGCTCCCAGGCCAGTTGAGTTTTCATTTCCTATTTTTTTATTCTTTTTTTTTTCATTTTTAGTTTGCAACACTTGCTTCTACATAATTTTGAGTTCCAGATTTTCTTCCCCTCCTCCCCCCTCCCTTCCCAAGATGGCATGGAATCTGATATATCTTCTACATATAACTTCGCATTGAACTTATTTACACAACTAGGGAAGTCAAGTTGTGAAGAAGAATTATAACCAACGGAATGAATCATGAGAAAGAAGACACAGAACAAAAAAAAAAACCAAAAACAAAAACAAAAGAGAGAAAAGAAGGAAAAAAAAGGCAAGCATAAAGTGTGCCTCAATCCGCATTCATACTTCATAGTTCTTTCTCGGGATGCAGATAGCATTCTCCATCGTGAGTCCTTTGGAGTTGTCTTTGCAGCTTGTGTTGCTGAGAAGAGCAAAGTCTATCAGGGTTACTCCTCACAGAATCCGTATATCTGTGGTTGTGTATAATGTTCTCCTGGTTCTGTTCGACTCACTCAGCATTGTGTCATGTAGGTTTTTCCAGGTTATTATGAAGCCCGTATCATCCCCATTTCTTATAGCACAATAGTATTGCATTACCTTCATATGCCACAACTTGTTTAGCCATTCCCCAATTGATGGTCATCCCTTTGATTTCCAATTCTTAGCTACTACAAAAATAGCCACTATAAATATTTTTGTACATATGGGTCCTTTTCCCACTTGTGTGATCTCTTTTGGATACCACCCTAGAAGTATTATTGCTGGGTCAAAGGGTATGAACATTTTTATAGCCCTTTGGGCATAGTTCCAAATTGCTCTCCAGACTGGCTGGATCAGTTCACAACTCCACCAGCAATGTAACAATGTTCCAATTTTCCCACATCCTCTCCAGCATTTATCATTTTCCTGTTTTGTCATTTTAGACAATCTGACAGGAGAGTTGTGGTACCTAAGAGTTGTTTTGATTTGCATTTCTCTACTCAGTAGTGATTTAGAGCATTTTTTCATAGGCCTATAAATATCTTTAATTTCTTCCTCTGAAAACTGCCTGTTCATATCCTTTGACCATTTCTCAGCTGGGGAATGACTTGTATTCTAACAAATTTCACTCAGTTCCCTGTACATTTTAGAGATGAGGCCTTTATCAGAGACACTAGTTGTAAAGATTTTCTCCCAGTTTTCTGCTTCCCTCCTAATCTTTGTTGCATTAGCTTTTTTTATACAAAACATTTCAATTTAACTTAATCAAAATTATCCATTTTGCATTTTGTAATACTCTCTGTCTCTTGTTGTGTCATGAATTCTTCCCTTCTCCATAAATCTGATAGGTAAACTATTCCTTGCTCTCCCAAATTGCTTATAGTATCAGCCTTTATTCCTAAATCATGTACCCATTTTGACTTTATTTTGGTATATGGTGTAAGATATGGGTCTATGCCCAGTTTCTGCCATACTAATTTCCAATTTTCCCAGCAGCTTTTTTGAAATAGTGAATTATTAGCCCAGAAGCTGGCCTCTTTGGGTTTATCAAAGAGTAGATTGCTATAGTTGTTGACTTCTCCTTCTTGTGTACCTATCCTATTCCACTGATCAACAACTCTGTTTCTTAGCCAGTACCAGGTGGTTTTGATGACTGCTGCTGCTGTATAGTACAGTTTAATAACTGATATGGCGAGGCCACCTTCCCTAGCATTTCTTTTCATTAATACCCTACATATTCTAGACCTTTTGTTCTTCCAGACGAATTTTGTTATTATTTTATCCAGATATGTAAAATAATTTTTGGTAGTTCAATTGGTATGGTGCTGAATAGATAGATTAATTTAGATAAAATTGTCATTTTCATTATATTAGCTTTGCCTAACCACGAGCAACTGATATTTTTCCATTTATTTAGATCTGACTTTATTCCTGTGAAAAAATGTTTCATAATTATGTTCATATAGTCCCTGGGTTTGTCTTGGCAGATAGACTCCCAAATATTTTATAGTGTCTATAGTAACTTTGAATGCAATTTCTCTTTCTATCCCTTGCTGTTGGTCTTTGTTAGTAATGTACAGGAATGCCGAGGATTTATGTGGGTTTATTTTATATCCTGCAACTTTGCTAAAGTTGTTTACTATTTCAAGTAATTTTTACTTGATTCTCTAGGATTCTCTAAGTAAATCATCCTATCATCTGCAAAAAGTGATAATTTAGTTTATTCTTTGCCTAATCTAATTCCTTCAATTTCTTTTTCTTCTCCTATTGCTACAGCTAATGTTTCTAGTACCAATTAAATAGCAGGGGTGATAATGGACATCCTTGTTTCACCCCCAATCTTACTGGGAATGCATCTAGCTTATCCCCATTACAAATAATGCTTGTTGATGGTTTTAGGTAGATGCTATTTATAATTTTGAGGAAGGCTCCATTTATTCCTATGCTTTCTAGTGTTTTTAATAGGAATGGGTGTTGTACTTTGTCAAAGGCTTTTTCTGCATCTATTGAGATGATCATATGTTTCTGCTAGTTTTGTTGTTCATATGGTCAATTATGCTAATAGTTTTCTAAATATTGAACCAGCCTTGCATCCTGGAACAAATCCTACCTCGTCATAGTATGTTATTCTCGGGATAAGTTGCTGCAATCATTTTCCTAATACTTTATTTAAAATTTTTGCATCAATATTCATTAGGTAAATTGGCCTATAATTTTCTTTCTCTTTTTTGACTCTACCTGGTTTGGATATTAGTACCATATTTATGTCATAAAAAGAATTTGGTAGGACTTTTTCTTCACCTATTTTCCCAAATAGTCTACAAAGTATAGGAATTAATTTTTCTTTAAATAGTTGATAAAATTCACATGTAAAACCATCTGGCCTGGAGATTTTTTCCTAGGGAGTTCTTTGATGGTTTGCTCAATTTATTTTTCTGAGATGGGGTTATTTAGAAATTGTACTTCCTTTTCTGTTAACCTGGGCAATTTATGTTTTTGTAGATATTTATCCATATCTCTAAGGTTGTCAAATTTATGGGCATACAATTGGGCAAAATAATTCCTAATTATTGTTTTGATTTCCTCTTCATTAGAGGTGGACTCGCCCTTTTCATTTTTGATACTGGTAATTTGATTTTCTTCTTTCTTTTTTTTAATCAAATTGACCAAAGGTTTGTCAATTTTATTGGTATTTTCATAAAACCAGCTCTTTGTTTTATTTATTAATTCAATAGTTTTCTTGGTTTCAATTTTATTAATCTCTCCTTTGATTTTCAGTATTTCTAATTTGGTATTTAATTGGGGATTTTCAATTTTTTCTTTTTCTAGCTTTTTCAGTTGCATGCCCAATTCATTGATCTCCTTTTTCTCTCTTTCATTCATGTAATCATTTGGAGATATAAAACTTCCCCTAAGAACTGCTTTTGCTGCATCCCATAAGTTTTGGTATGTTGTCTCATTATTGTCATTCTCTTGAATAAAGTTATTGTTTCTCTGCTTTCTTCTTTGGCCCACTCATTCTTTAGAATTAGATTATTTAGTTTCCAATTAATTTTTAGCTTATTTTCCCATGATTCCTTATTACAAATATTTTTTATTGCATCGTGATCTGAAAAGGATGCTTTGACTACTTCTGCCTTTCTGAATTGTGAGGTATTTATGCCCTAGTACATGGTCAGTTTTTGTGTATGTGCCATGCACCGCTGAGAAGAAAGCATATTCCTTTATATCTCCATTCAGTTTTCTCCAGAGATCTATCACATCTGCCTTTTCTAAAATTCTGTTCACCTCCTTAACTTCTTTCTTATTTATTTTGAGGTTAGATTTATCCAGTTCAGAGAGAGGGAGGTTGAGGTCCCCCACTATTGTAGTTTTGATGTCTATTTCCTCCTGTAAGTCCCTTAACCTCTCCTTTAAGAATCTGCATGCCATACCACTTGGGGCATATATGTTAAACAATGATATTGCTTCATTGTTTATGGTGCCTTTTTTGCAGGATGTAGTGTCCTTCCTTATCTCTTTTAATTAAATCTATCTTTATTTTTGCTTTCTCTGAGATTAGGATTGCTTCACCTGCCTTTTCACTTTAGCTGAGGCGCAATATATTTTACTCCAGCCTTTTACCTTTACCCTGTGTGTACCCCCGTTTCAAATGTGTTTCTTGTAAACAGCGTATTGTAGGATGATGGTTTTTATTCCATTCTGCTAACTGCTTCCATTTTATGGGAGAGTTCATCCCATTCACATTCACAGTTATTATTTCTATCTGTGTCTTTTTCTCCATCCTATTTCCACCCCTGTTTATGCTTTTATTTCTCCCTTTCCCCTTCCACTCCCCAGCAAAGTTTTGTTTTGACCGCCGCCTTCCGCAGTTTACACTCCCTCTTGATTCCCTTCCCTTTTCTTACCATTTTCCACTTGCTACTTCTTCCCTCCCTTTTTCCCCCTTTCCCCTCCTACTGCCTGCAGGACAAGTTAGATTTCTATACTTATCAGGGTATATTATTCCCTTCTGGAACCAGATCCGATGACAGTAAATCTCAAATACTGCTCTTCTCCCTCCCTTCTTTCCCTCTACTATAATGTGGTTTTGTGCCACTTCATTTGATGTAATCTACCCTTTCTACTATCTCCTTATCTTTTCTCCCATAACCCTCCCTTTACATCTCCTAATTATGTTTTTTATCCTTATATCAGTTATTTTATACAGACATTCACAGTCTATGTGTATTCCTTTCAATTGTCATAATACCTGTACTATTCTCAAGATTGACATATGTATGTATGTATGTATGTATGTATGTATGTATGTATGTATATAAATAACATACATAAGATGACATAATCCTATCTAAAGATGTAAATAATTTGCCCTTATTGATTAACAAGGTTTGTGGGGGGTTTTCCCCCTGTTTACCTTTTTATGTTTCTCTTGACTTTTGTATTTGAAGATGAAATTTTCCATTGAGTTTTGGCCTTTTCATCAGGAAGGTCTGGAATTCCCTTATTTCGTTGAATGTTCATCTCCTTGCCTGAAAAATTATGCTTAATTTTGCTGGGTAGTTGATCTTTGGTTGTAGTCCCAGCTCCTTTGCTCTTCAGAATATCATATTCCAATTTCTCCTGTCATTTAATGTAGAAGCTGAGAGATCCTGCATGATCCTGACTGTAGTTCCATGATACTGAATTGTTTCTTTTTGGCTGCTTGCAGTAATTTCTTCTTGACTTCGTAATTCTGAAATTTGGCTGTAATATTTCTTGGTGTTTTCGATTTGAGATCTCTTTCAGGGGGTGATTGGTGGATTCTTTCAATGACTATTTTACCCTCTGGTTCTAGGACCTCTGGGCAGTAATCTTTGATAATTTCTTCGAAGATACTACCAACACTCTATTTTTCATTGTGGATTTCCTGTAGGCCAACAATTCTTAAATTGTCTCTCCTGGATCTATTTTCCAGGTCAGTTGTTTTTGCAATCAGATATTTCACAATTTTTCTATTTTCTCATTCTTTACATTTTGTTTGACTACTTCTTGATGCCTCGTAGAGTCATTAGCTTCCACTTGCTCAATTCGAATTTTTAATGAGTTGCTGTCTTCATTTTGCTTTTGAGTCTCCTTTTCCAGTTGGTTGATTTTACCTCTCAGGGTGTCAGTTTCTCTATTTAGATTCTGAATCTCCATAGCCATTTCAGCAATCTTATTTTTTAAGGACTTGATTTCATCAGTGGGTTTTTTTTTCCATTTTTTTCTTTTACCTCCCTAATTTGGTTTTTCAAATCCTCCTTTAGCTCTTTCAGTAATGCTTTTTGGCCTTGAGACCAGTCCACATTCCCTTTTGAGGTATCAGATGTGGGTATAGTGTCATTGCTATTCTCTTCCAAATCCGTATTTTGATCATGCCTGTCTGCATAAAAAGAATCAATGGTCCTCAGGTTGTTTTTTTTGTTTTTTTTTTTTTTTGTGTGTGTGTTCTTCTTCATGTTGGTTAGCCTTCTCCTGGCTTTACAATGAATTTCTGCTTTTGGGGCTCGGGGCTCTCTGTCCCAGGTTTCTTATTCTGGGTATTGTGAGTCTAGTTACTGGCTTTGTGTATTATAGACTTCAGTTTCCTGAGGTGTGGGGGAGGGGTCTGGCTGCCTGAAGTCTCCTCCTGGGGTTTCTCTCCAGTACTGTTGCTCTTCAGCAATGGTATCAGCTATTTGTTGTTTGTGCTGATGTCTGCCTCTTCCCCTGGGGGTGCAAGGGTACTTCTGGGTTCCTGGTGTTGACCCCTGCTGGCTCTGCCCCTCTGGGACTCAGGAACTCCCACTGCTCGGTCACTGAAGCCCTACTTCTGTCTCCTCTATTCTAGCATTTTTTCCTGAGGAATTCTCTGGGTCGGGGCAGGGAGGGATTAGAGCTGTTTACCTGGCCATTATGTCTCCCAGAATTTCAAGAAGACCTGTCTCATACCTTTGGGCTGGAAGACTCAGGAGTTGATGTCTCATGGCCAGAGGCATTGTGCTGCTGCCTCTCCTCAGTTCCACAGACTGCCATCCTGTTTTGGTAGGCCTGGGGATCTCCAACCATTTTGGGGACCCAGCTTTCTCCCAGCCTGTTTCACATGTTGGTTTCCGCAGCTGCTTCCACTTTGGTGTTGTCTGGAGCAGCTCCACATGCTGAACGCTCTCCCAGCCAACAGATTCGTCCCATCGGCCTTTCGGACTCTCCTGGCTTGGAAATTTGCCTCACTCAGACTGCTCATGGTTTCTAACTCTCTCAGATCTACTCAGATTCACTTTTTTTATAGGAATCTGCTAGAACTTGTGAGAGAGCTCCGGTAAGATGCTGTTTTCACGTGGCCATCTTGGCTCCACCCCCATGTTTTCATTTCCTACCAGCTGAATTCCTTTGGACTGAACTCTATGATGGCTCATTCCTGGTGCCTTATTCCCCCACTCTTCACCTTCCTTTGTATATTGTCTTCCCTCATCGTATTGGAAACTCTTTGAGGACAGAGACTACCTTTCCTTTTAGTATTTGTATTCCCACAACTTAGCACAGTGTTTGGCACATAGTAAGAAGTTAATAAATGTTTATTGACTGATCATAATTCCTGTCAATCAGTTCCGCTATGACTCCATTCCCCATCCCTGATATTCCCCAGATCAAAGCCTTTTCTAGCCACCCTTCTTCTATGTGTGTTGTCTTCTCCCACTGAAATATAAGCTCCACAAGGGGAAGGGAATATATTTTTTGATATTTTTATCCCCAGTTCTTAGTAATTCCTGACCAATAACAAACATTTTAAAGGATTGGGTTTTTTCATTCAATCATTTATTCATTTATCCAGCATCACCTGGCATTGGAATGTATGTGCCTGAAGCTGGAGTTTTTCTTGGGGAGAATGAGGCAATGCCACTTCATAATCTAGTATCTGTCACCTGCTTGCCAACATCCCTGAGCAAATCATTTACCCTCCTTATTCCCAGTCTCCTCACCTGTAAAATGAAGAGATTCGACTAGATGATCCTTAAGGCCTCTTCTAGCTTTCTATTGCTGATCCTAAAGTCTATAATGTCAAAGGGAAATAATTTTGAATTATCCCTATGGGAAGAGCAAGGCAGAGTGCTGATCTGAGTCAGCAACTCAGCACTCTGTCTCAAGAGGCCAGAATGGGGAGGGGGACAGAATCTGGGCTGAGCTTAAACAGAAAATCAAGGGGTCTGGAGCTCTTGGTCCAAGGACTCCCAACCTTTTCTTCTCTTAATCAGTTCCTGAGGTCAGAAGTAATTGAGTATTGGGAGCTAGGGGAAGTGGAGAGGGCATGGGGTAGGGAGGAAAGAGGAAGGTTTTTATTCAGAAAGCCAATGACAGAGAGAGAGTAGTAAGCTCATCCTCTCTCCCCAACACTCCCTCACAATCCTCAAAAATCCTCCTCTCTCAACCTGAGAGAATATAAACTATTTCCCTCCTAATGATCCACAACCATTCCTTCAGGTTACCCAGTTCTACACATTTCTCAAGAAGCCTGAACTGGCTTTTTCCTTACAACCTATGAACTTTCTCCTTCAGAATCACCAATTGCTTCCTCCATTGCAGCTGAATTCCCAAGGATCCTTCCTTTATAAATTTTCATTAAATTGAAGACCTGGGCTATCTCTGTGTTTCTGCCCTATCAATAAAGGCCACATGTAAGAATTCAAGGTATAAAAAATTTAAAAAATTAAATTAAAAAAATTTTAAAAAGAATTCAAGGTAGCTGTACATCTATAAATAGAGTATAAGTATAGCACAGAAAGAATAGCTTTTATTTCTCTCCACTTAAGATGCAAAAAACACATAAATCAACAAGGAGCACATGTATAAACTATATCTGATTTCTTACTCTCTTGGGGGAGGGGAAGGGGAGAGAGAGGAATAGAATTTGGAACTCAAAACTTTAAATAAATATGTTAAAAATTTAAGAAGAAAAAAATTTAATATTTTATTTTTTCCCAAATTAAACGTAAAAACAATATTTAACATTCAAGTTAAAATATTGAGTTCCAAATTCTTCCCTCCCCTCCCTTCCCTTCCTCTCCTCATTGAGAAGACAAGCAATTTGATATGAGTTATACATGTTCAGCCATGCAAAAAAAAATTTAGTCATGTTAGTCATGTTGTGAAAGAAAACATGGACCAAAAATATCCCTCAAGAAAAAATAAAGAAAAAGTATGCTTCCATTTGCATTCAGACCATCACTTTTTCTCTGGAGATGGATAGCATTTTTCATCATAACTGAATTGTCTTCAGAATTGTCTTGGATCAATGTATTGCTGAGAATACCTAAGTCATCCACAGTTGATCATCATACAATATTGCTGTTACTGTATCCAGTGTTCTCCTGGTTCTGAAGTTAATCTCACTTTGCATCAGTTCATGTATGTCTTTCCAGGTTATGGGTATGCAAATATTTATAACCCTTTTGGCACAGTTCCAAATTGCTTTCCAGAATGGCTGGATCAGTTCACAACTCCAATAACAATGCAATAGTATTCCAATTTTCCTACATCTTCCCCAACATTTATAATTTTCCTGTTCTATCATGTTAGCCAATTGACAGGAGAGTAGATTACTATAGTCATTGACTACTTCATCTTGTGTACCTAACCTATTCCACTGATCTTCCACTTCCACTCTATTTCTTAGCCAGTACCAAGTAGTTTTGATGACTGATGCTTTATAACACCATTTAATATCTGGTATGGTTAGGTCACCTTCCCTAGCATTTCTTTTCATTAATTCCTTTGATATTCTGGACCTCTTGTTCTTCCAGATGAATTTTGTTATTATTTTATCTAGCTCTATAAAATAACTTTTGGTGCTTTGATTGCAATGTATGGCACTAAATAAGTAAATAAATTTAGGTAAACTTGTCTTTATTATATTAGGTTGGCCTAACCATGAGCAACTGATATTTTTCCATTTACTTAGATCTGACTTTATCTGTACGAAAAGTGTTTTGTAATTGTGTTCATATAGGTCCTCGATTTGTCTTGGCAGGTACACTCCCAAATATTTTATAGTGTCTATGGTAACTTTAATTGGAATTTCTCTACCTCTTGTTGTTGGGCTGTGTTAGTAATATACAGGAATACTGCAGATTTATGTGAGTTTATTTTATATCCTGCCACTTTGCTATTTAGTATTTCAAGTAGTTTTTACTTGATTCTCTAAGTAAATTATCATGTCTTCTGCAAAGAGTGGTAACTTAATTTCTTTGCCTATTCTAATTCCTTCAATTTCTTTTTCTTGTCTTATTGCTACAGCTAACATTTCTAGTACCAAATTGAATAATAGGTGTGATAATGGACATCCTTGTTTCACCCCCAACCTTATTGGAAATGCAAATAGCTTATCCCCATTGCATATACTGCTTGCTGATAGTTTTAGGTAGATACTATTTATAATTTAAAGGAAGGCTCCGCTTATTTCTTTGCTTACTAGTGTTTTTAATAGAAATGGGTGTTGTATTTTGTCAAAAGTTTTTCCTACATCTATTCAGATAATCATATGGTTTCTGTTAGTTTTGTTGTTGATATGATCAATTTTGCTGATAAATTTCCTAATACTGAACCAGCCTTGCATCCCTGGAATAAATCCTAACTCGTCATAGTCTATTATTCTCATAAGTTGCTGTGATCTTTTTAATAATATTTTATTTAAAATTTTTGCATCTTTATTCATTAAGGAAATTGGTCTATAATTTTCTTTGCCTGTTTTGACTCTCCCTGGTTTAGGTTTTATTACCATATTTGTGTCATAAAAAGAATTTGGTAGGGCTCCTTCTTCACCTATTTTCCCAAACAGTCTAAAAAGTATTGGAATTGTTCTTTAAATGTTTGATAGAATTAACTTGTAATCCATCTGGCCTTGAAGATTTTTTCCTAGGGAGTTCTTTGATGGCTTGTTGAATTTCTTTTTCTGCGATGGGGTTATTTAAGTATATTACTTCCTCTTCTGTTATTCTTGGCAACTTATATTTTGTAAATATTCATCCATTACCCTAAGATTATTAAACTTATGGGCATACAATTGGGCAAAATAGTTCCTAATTATTGTTTTAATTTCCTCTTCATTGAAGGTGAATTCAACCTTTTCATTTTTGATACTGGTAATTTGATTTTCTTCTTTCTTTTTTCAATCAAATTGACCAGTTTGTCAATTTCATTGGTCTTTTCATAAAACCAGCTTTTATTTTTATTCATTAGTTCAATAGTTTTCTGGATTTTAGTTTTATTAATCTCTCCTTTGGTTTTCATTATTTCTAATTTGGTATTTAATTGGGGATTTTCAATTTGTTCTTTTTCTAGTTTTTCCAGTTGCATGCCCAATTCATTGATGTCCTCTTTCTCTATTTTATGCACATAAGCATTTGGAGATATAAAACTTCCCCTAAGAACTGCTTTTGCTACATCCCATAAGTTTTGGTATGGTTGTCTCATTATTGTCATTCTCTTAAATGAAGTTATTGTTTCTATGATTTGTTCTTTGACCCACTCATCCTTTAGGATTAGATTATTTAGTTTCCAATTAATTTTTAGTCTATCTTTCCATGGTCCTTTATTACAAATAATTTTTATTGCATCATGATCTGAAAAGGATGCATTGACTATATCTGCCTTTCTGCACTGGATTGTGAGCTTTTTATGCCCTAGTACATGATCAATTTTTGTGTATATGCCATATACCACTGAGATAAACATATATTCCTTTTTATCCCCATTCAGTTTTCTCCAGAGATCTATCATATCTACCTTTTCTAAAACTCTATTCACCTCCTTAACTTCTTTCTTGTTTATTTTGAGGTTAGATTTACCAAGTTCAGAGAGGAAGAAATTGAGGTTCCCCACTAGTATAGTTTTTCTGTCCATTTCTTCCTGTAACTCCCTTAAATTCTCTTCTAAGAATTTGCATGCTATACCATCTGGTGTATATATGTTAAATAATGACATTGCTTCATTGTTTATGGTGCTTTTTAACAGGATATAGTGTCCTTCCTTATCTCTTTTAATTAGATCTATCTTTGCCGTTGCTTTCTCTGAGATTAGGATTGCTACCCTTGCTATTTTTTTTTTTTTACTTCAGCTGCCAGTCTTTTACGTTTACCCTGTGTGTATCCGCCTGTTTCAAATGTGTTTCTTGTAAATAGCATATTGTAGGATTATGGTTTTTAATTCATTCTTCTATCTCCCTCTGTTTTCACGAGAGTTCATCCCATTCACATTCATGGTTATGATTATCTGTGTCTTTTTCTCCATCCTATTTCTCCACTCCATTTTTATTTCTCCCTTCCCCTCTTCAAAAGAATTTTGCTTTTGACCACCACATTCATCAATTTTCCCTCCTTATCGGCCCCTCCTTAACTTACCCTTTTCCCTTACTCTTCCCTCTCTTATCTCCGCCTTTTCTTTCCCCTTTCCCCCTCCTACTGCCTGTAGGACAAATTTGATTTCTATACTTAACTGAGTATGTTATTCCCTCCTTTAGGCAAATTCAATGACACTAAAGCTCGAGCACTGCTCTTCTCCCTCCCTTCTTTCCCTGTATTATAATATGTTTTTGTGCTTCTTTATGTGATGTAATTCATCCTTTTCTGCCTCTTCCTTTCCTCTTCTCCCATTATAATCCCTTTGCACCTCTTAATTAGGTTTTTTATCATCACTTCAGTTAATTTATACTCTATGTATATCCCTTTTAAATGACATAATAACTATACCATTAACAAGATTAACAAATATCATCCTGCTATATAGGGAAGTAAACAATTTGTCCTTATGGAGTAACAAGGTTTTTTTTTCCATTTTTTCCTGTTTACCTTTTTATACCTTGCTTGAGTCTTCTGTCTGAAGATCAAATTTTCCATTGAGCTCTGGCCTTTTTATCAGGAAGGTATCAAATTCTTATTTCATTGAATGTCCATCTCCTTGCCTGGAACATTGTGCTCAATTTTGCTGGGTAGTTGATCCTTGGTTGCAGTCCAAGCTCCTTTGCCTTATGGAATATCATATTCTAATCCCTCTGATCTTTTAATGTAGAAGTTACAAGGCCCTCTCTGATCCTGACTATAGTTCCACGATATTTGAATTATTTGTTTCTGGCCGCTTGCAGTATTTTCTCTTTGATCTGATAATTTTGGAATTTGCCTACAATATTCCTTGGAGTTTTAAATTTGAGATCTTTTTCAGGGGGTGATTAGTGGATTCTTTCAATCATTCTTTTACCCTCTGGTTCTAGGACCTTGGGGAAGTCTTCCTTAATGATTTCTTGGAAGACACTGTCCAGGCTCTTTTTTTCATCATCACTTTCTGGCAGACCAATTATTCTTAGATTATCTCTCCTGGATCTATTTTCCAGGTCAGTTGTTTTTCCAATGAGATATTTTACATTTTCTTCTATTTTTTTTCATTCTTTTGATTTTGTTTGACTGATTCTTGATGCCTCATAGAGTCATTAGCTTCTACTTACCCAATTCTAATTTTTAACAAATTGTCTTCTTCAGTTAGCTTCTGTACCTCTTTTTCCATTTGGCCGATTTTACTTTTCAAGGAGTTATTTTCTCCTGTTAAGTTCTGTACCTCCTTATCCATTTTACTTTTTAAAGATTTGTACTCAGGCAATGGGGTGTAGAAATTTATCTTGCCCTACAAGAAAGGAAGGGAAAAGGCGATGGGAGGGGAGTGGGGTGACAAAGGGGAGGGCTGACTGGGGAACAGGGCAACCAGAATATATGCCATCTTGGAGTGGGGGGGGGAGGGTAGAAATGGGGAGAAAATTTGTAATTCAAACTCTTGTGAAAATCAATGCTGAAAACTAAATATGTTAAATAAATAAATTTAAAATTAAAATTAAAAGAAAAGATTTGTACTCATCAGTGATTTTTTTCCATTTGGTCAATTGTATTTTTAAAAGAATTGGTCAATTTTTCTTTTACCTCTCTAATTTGGCTTTGAAAATCATCCTTGAGCTCTTCCAGAAATGCTTTTTGAGCTTGAGGCCAGTTCATATTCCCCTTTGCAGTTTCAGATGTGAGTATAGTGTCAATGCTGTCATCTTCTGAATTTGTATTTTGATCTTCTCTGTCCCCATAATACAATTCAATGGTCTTTTTTACTTTACTAGTTTGCTTTTTCATAGTGATTGCATTTTTCCAGGCTTTTAAAGTAGATCTCTGCTTCTAGGGCACAGGGGGCTCTGGGAACTAGGTGATGAGAACTAGGACCCTGGTTACTGGTTTTGTGTGCTGTGGCCTCTGGTTTTGTCAGCTAGAAGCTACATACTGCTGCAGCTCACCTGGTGCTGAGCTGAAGCTGGATGGTGTGTGCCAAGGACCATGGCCTGGTGAAGTCTTTCTGAGCTTCCCCAGGGTTACACCAAAGTTCACAGCATGATGTGTCAGGGAAAGGTGGCCGGGCTGCTGGAAGTCTCCTCTTTGCCTAGGGCTGTGTTATGTCACAGGTGGCCTTGGCCATCAGCTGCACTGATGTCTGCCAAGTTCCCTGACTGTGCAAAGCCATGCCTGGGGTCCCAGTGTTGGCGCTGGGGCTCAGGAACTCCTGTTGATCTCCTGAAGTGGAGCCTGCTGGGATGCCTCATGTCCTGCACTGGTCCCCTTCTGCCACAGCAAAAGGGACCTTTTCCCTAGCTTCCTGAGCTAAAAAAACTGCTGTGCCCCTACTTCTGGCTCCACTATTGCAGGTTTTTTCCTAGGACAATATTCTCTGAGGTTTTTCAAGGTTGACAAGGGAAGGATGAAAGCATTTACAGTTTACCCCATCATCATGCCTCCCAGAAGTTCAAGAAGGTGACTTCCAAACATTTAGTCTGTGGGCTGATAGCCCCTGGAGGAACTGCTGCCACAGGACCTGCTCTTCTCTCACCCCTCAGTATACAATTTTGCCAATAGTTCGTTAGTGTCTGAATTTTCCCACATCATCTCCAACAGTTGTAATTTTCTTTCTCTGTCATATTAGCTAAATTGATAAAAGTGGGGTGGTAGCTAAGAGTTGTTTTAATTTGTGTTTCTCTGTTCAATAGCGATTTAGAGCATTTTTTCATATGACTAAATAAAGCTTTAATTACTTCATCTGAAAACTGCCTGTCCATATCCTTTGACCATTTATTAATTGAAGAATTCTCTTATTTTTATAAATTTGACTCTATTCTCTCTATGTTTAAGAAACTAAGTCTTTATCAGAGAAAACTGCTATAACAATTTTTTATACTTACAACTGCTATATATTTTCCTTTATCTTATTTCCCCCAATTAATCCTACTCTCCTTTTTTACCCTATCCATGCTCAAAAGTATTTTGCTTCTAACTTTTACCTCCTCCAGTCTGCTCTCCTTTCCCTCACCCACCCCCTTCTCTTATCCTCTTCCCCTTCCATTTTCCAGTAGGTTAAGATAGATTTCTATACCTAAGTGTGTATGCTATTCCCTCTTTGAGCCAATTCTGATGAGAGTAAAGTTCATGCACTACCCTCCACCTACCCCATTTTCCCCTCCACTGTAAAAGCTCTTTCAGACCTCTTTGATGTGAGATAATTTACCACATTCTGCCTCTCCCTTTCCCCTTTTCCCAATGTATTTCCCTTTCTCAATGCTTAATTTTGTTTTCTTAATCATCACATCTCACATCCACCTCACAACCATGCCCTCTGTCTATGTATACTCTTTTGAACTAATATAATAATGAAGTTTTGGGAAGTTGCAGGTATCATTTTCTCACACATAGGAATGTAAACAGTTTAACCTTATTGAATCCCTTATGATTTCTCTTTCCTGTTTGCCTTTTTATCCTTCTCCTGAGTCTTCTATTTGAAAGTCAAATTTTCTATTCAGCTCTAGTTTTTTCATCAAGAATGCTTAAAAGTCCTCTTTTTCATTAAATATCCATTTTCCCCTGAAGGAATATACTCAGTTTTGTTGGGTAGGTGGTTCTTGGTTGTAATCCTAGCTCCGTTGCCCTCTAGAGTTTCATATTCTATGCCTTCTGATTCTTTAATACAGAAACTGCCAAATCTTGTATTGTCCTGACTGTGATTCCACAATATTTGAATTGTTTCTTTCTGACTGCTTGGGATATTATCTCTTCGACCTGGAAGCTCATATTCCTGGGAGTTTTCATTTTGGCATCTCTTTCAGGAGGAGATTTGTGGATTCTTTAAATTTCTATTTTACTCTCTAGTTCTAGAATATCAGGGCAGCTTTCCTTGATAATTTCTTGAAAGATGAGGTATAGGATCCTTTTTATCATGACTTTCAGGTAGTCTGGTAATTTTTAAATTGTCTCTCCTGGACCTACCTTCGGGGTCAGTTGTTTGTCCAATGAGATATTTCACATTTTCTCATTTTTTTATTCTTTTGATTTTGTTTTGTTGTTTCTTGGTGTCTGATTAGCTTCCATTTGGCAAACTTTGAAGTGCTTCCTAAGTTGGGATGAAGATTGGACCTGTGATTCATTGTATAGGGAACTCCCAAAACACATACTCCACCAATGGAAATTGGCACCTTCTTGGCAACTCACGGGCATAGATAATTTCCTCAAGTGCCAAGTGTGACTTGCCTGGGTCAATGTGTGGCAAAAACAAAACTAGAGCCTTGGCAGCCATATCTCTCTAATCACTACCCTATGGGTACTCCATTTCATGAGTGTATTAATCCCAAATAGGATGGATGAGAGAAGAAATCAGAAGGTAGATAAGAGTAGCTCATTCTCTTAAATCTTGGAGCTATACAATGTGACCCTCTGAGTAGTTCAGGAAGGATAGTTGGGACGTTGGGGAGAAGACTGAGTAACTGAGTAGGGTGTAAGCCATTAATCAATCAATAAATTAAAAACCTACTGTCTTCTTGGAACTACATTAGGTATTGGAGAAACTGAGAGGAAAGTGAAACAGTCCTTGCCCTCAAGGAGCTGGGGAGGAGACCAAGAAAGGCCTAATGTAGAAGGTGGTACTTGAATCAAACATTATAAAAAACTGACAAGTCTAAGAGGTGGACCAACAAATCTTGTACTTTGGATTTTTTTATTTTAAACAAATTCAAAATAAGAAAAGAGAAATGAGCTTGAATACTATTAATTAAATTAAAAAAGAAAAGAAAAAAAACATGGCTATGAGCACAGCAGAACATAGGAGACAATTCAAAATATAAACCAATGTGTTTCCATTTTAAGAAGGCTGATATAATAAATACCACACATTGTGTTCAGAGATGTCCATCTTTGCTTTCTTATAAGTTTTCTTTTCTTCTCTACTGTGCACTTTTTACTTCATTCTTGTTTTCCCCTGCCTCTCCCCACCCCGCAAGAAGGCTACAATTAAGTGCAGATATACATATAGACACAAACATATAGACATGTACATATACACATATATACATACACTTATATACCTATATACTTATGTATCTATACTTATTCTCATATATAGACATATACATTCATATACATCTATGTAAGACTATACTATACTTGTTTGTCCTGTTTCTCTGAGGTTAGATAACACATTCCTTCATAGGTCCAAATCTTTACCACATCTTTCTAAGTCCACCACCTGATCATTTTCTATGCCACAGCTATATTCCAACTGTCAGCTATTACTAATTAGGTGCATGTGCATGTTTATTTCTTTCAAAGCTTGTGGAACATGCATATAGAGATATGCATGGGAGCTCACTGTGAAAAGTGAGCTCAAGGAAGAGGAGACAAAGGGGACCTTATATCTTCAGAGTAATTCCCTCTCACCCTTCCCTCCCTTCCTGGCTCAGGATGCCTATGTCAGCCAAAATTATAATCTCCATATGTGTTAACCATAATATGAGAAAGGAATTTCTTAATTGGATAGGTTGTAAATACAGTAAGATAGGAGAAATGTCAAAGTGTGCATTGAAATTACAGTTCCAGAATGTCTGTTTCTCTCTCTCTCCCTCCCTCTCTCTCTCTCTCTCTCTCTCTACATATATATATATATATGTATATATATATATATATATATGTATATGTATATGTATATATATGTATATATAATACATATATGTATATGTATATATGTGTGTATAATAACATAGGATAACATGTGTCCATAAAATACCAGGATAAGAAAAAGTCCCATTATTCAAGATAGTGTCCAATTCAAGGCGTCTTGCCCTAGACAGTCATAAACAGAAGAATGCTCCTATCAGCTTCATCTGGCCTTGTAGTTGCTGACACAGGAAGGGGCATTTGGAGTTCACTCAGAGAGCAAAGCAAAGCATGTCTGTTATGCCAGAGCATGTGAGGCACTGTGGTAGGTTAGGCCCAGAGGGGCCAAAATGTCTTTCTTGTGATTGGCCAATCCAGGTTTCAGGGCCTGAAGGGGGATTCAAAATGGTTCACACAACCTTACACTGTCCAGTTATTTTAAATAGTCTAAGACAATGTTGATTAAGGCTGACATATACTATAACTTCTCTATTTTTCTCCTTTGATTAAATCTATTTTAACCTTAACTTTGCCTGAGATCATGATTACTACCCCTAATATTTTTTCCCAGATGCATTCTACTCTTGATCTTCATTTTATGTTTGTGTGTATCTCTTATTTCCTATGCCTCCTGACTCCTCTACTTTAATTCTACCCTCTACCTTGCCCTCCTATTACTTAACGTACCCTCCCGCCCTAAGATAATTACTCTTTTTACCTCTTCCTAAGTGGTTCTATCATTCCCAGCTCTATCCTAATGATCCCCTGTGGGGCTCCCCATAATGTCTGGGGAGGGGGGTGAAAATTCCTGTAACTGGGGCCAGTGCTACCTCCTAGTCCAGCTAGGCCCAGGGCTTGCTGCTTGCTGTTTCAGCAGCACTAGAGTGGACTTGTTTACACTTCTCCAGGACCAATCCTCAGATCTGCCATTGTCACAGGAGGACCACTGTTCTGTCCCAACATTTATTTTCACCCACTCTCCATTTGCCCTGAGGTGCTATTTTATCTTCTTTGTGGAGGAAATCTGGAGAGCTTGGAATTTTCTGAATCACTCCACCGTCTTCCCAGAATCCTCTCCCCAAATCTTGCACTTTGGGATGAGTGCCTCAAACACAGCAGTATCTATACTACCTACAGGGCTGAAGAGGAAGGTGGGGCATATGGCAAAGTTTTCTCCATGAATTAATGAACTAACTCTTCCTCCTCCTTGAAATTCCTTAATCCCACACTGAACTTTATTCTGTGGCCAAGTTCTCTCTCAGACACCTCCTTAACGTAGGATTTTGTTCATGAATAATAATGACAGTGGTCATTGGTTGACTCTCAACATTGTGACCAGCTCTACGGGCATCTCTCCACTAGAAAAGGTGACCAGGGTTTCAGGGATGACAAAGGCCAAGAAGTTGGAAGTTGAAATGACCTCAAATGTTGGGAGAATGGCTTCTGAGATTGAGACTTTTGAGGAAAAAAATGAAGGCACAAAGTCCTTTCTTTGGTAATCATAGGGACTTTTCTATGTGTTCTAGCAGGTGGAGGATAAAGGAGCATAAGGAAACCTTACTCTGACCTACTTCTCTCCTCACCAACCATCTCTTCCTGCTTCCCCACTTTGAAGGAAGCATCCATCACTCTCCCCAAAGTCATACTACGTTTGTGACTTGAGGTGAGAAAACTTCAGTCTAAAGAAGTGGAGAGGCAAACTCCATGGGCTCTCCATCTTGGTGTATGTCACTGAATCTTCCTGAGCATTATGATCATACATTAATACATTAATGTTTCTTGAGCATTCGTTGTGCACCCAGGCCAGAGATAGCTATTGTCAGAGATCCAGGAGGAGAAGACCTGATCAGCCCTTGCCCTTGAGGAGCTATAGGAAGAGAAACAATTCACAAATTTTTATTTTAAAAAGTTTAAAATATGAAACTGTGATACTACCTAAAAAATTTCAAGGAATAAGCCCAGGGTAACTTCTTCAGGACACACAATGTACTCTGATCTCAGACTGGAAAAGTCCTGCAGCCTCTGTCTGACAAAGATAATATATAAGAAAGAACTCCATAGGGTCTATTAAAACTTCACTCTAACTAGGCTTGCCACAGTTTCTCATGCTGTTGAAGGCCCAGTGGTGTCCTCTGATTAAGAACTCAAGCAGTTTGCAGCATTCACTGACTTAAGAGGCTTTCCTAGGGACTGACATAAAATAAAGGAAAGCAAGTATAGACCCATAGGGGAAGCCATCCAGGAATATCCTGGTGGACCAGACCCACCATAGCTTAACTGCTCTGCTGTAAATAGACTCCCCAGTCTCTCTGCTCCTAGTCTAAGCCAAACTTCAAGATTAACAAATAGGATAAACTGACAAGTAGTCATCACCCTTCACTCCCAGTTGCTCAGACTTGATTGGTGCAAATAGAGGGTGTGTATATATTATAAGGAGGTAGTCATGAGTTAAGAAAGTTGTTTCACTTCTGATTAAGATGAAGGTATGAAAGGCTGCAAAAGAGCTTAGCTCACCCACATTTTCTCCAGCAAAGACATGAATAAAAGCACTTCACAAAATAATGAGCAAGAAATCCAAAAGAAAAACTACAGTCAGCTAACAAGCATTTATGAAGAGGTAACTTGGTACCAAGCACTATGCTAAGTGCAGGGAGACACAAATTGAGGCAAAAGATAATCCCTGTTCTAGAGAAGATCACAGTCCAACAGGGGAGACAACATGTAAGCAATTGTAAACAAAAAATGTGCATAGAAGAGAGACTGGAAGTAGCCTCAAGAGGAGAGCACTAAAATTAGGGAGAACTGGAAAGGTCTTCCGCAGAAAATAGACACAAGCTGACACTTGAAGGAAATTAAGGATAATAGGAGGTAAATATGTGAAGAGAGGATTTCCAGAATCAGGGACAGCCAGTGATAATGCTGAGTCAGGAGATGGGGTGGGATGTATAAAAACAGCAAGAAGGTCAGTGCCACTAGATTGTTCCTGGAGGAAAAGATAGTAAGGCATAAAAAGGTACTTGAGGTGACATGAACTTGAGGTAGATCAACTTGACAGCCAAGTTACAATGGAGAGAGAAGAGGCAAAAAGCCAAATTTCAACAGGCCTCAAAAACAACCCAAGCAATCCTTCCTTCAGTAAGTCTCATGGCATGTGTCTGGACAGATTGAGCAGAATAAGAGACATAAGGAAGAGAGGCTGCTGAAATTACTGCATAGACTACTTTGGAAGCCTGAAAAAACCTACAGACACTTATTCAGAATAATGTTTTCAAAAGCATTAAATAAAATGCAAAGTGTTAGATTAGAGGTTAACTGGTAGGAGTCTAGTACAGGCCCAACATTCGGGGGCTAGAAAGGAAATAAGTTATGTTGAAATAGTTATAAAAATATTTTCAAAACAAATTTTTGGCCTCATGGTAAGAGCTCCTTCTCTAGAGCCATTTCATAGACTACCTTCAGTAGTCTTGACTCCAACGTATAGTGGCTCACCACTAGTCCAATAGCTTAGGTTTTCCCAGGAAACTATGATATTATTGCAGGATTCTAAGCATTGGCTGTAGTTCTTAATAAAAACTCAAGGATTAGACTCTTTTTCACTCCTCCTAGTTGTCATCTCCACCAAGATCACCATCATTATTACATAGCACTTTTAAGTTTGTAAAGTGCTTTATAAATATTATCTCATCCTTGCAACAATCCTGGAAAGCAGGTGCTATTATTATCCCTATTTTGCAGAAGAGTAAACTGAGGCAGACAAGCTAAGTGATTTGCCCAGGTTCACATAGTTGATAGGTGTTTTGACTGAATTTGAACTTAGATCTTTCCAGCTTCAAGTCCAGTGCTCTGTTCTACCTACCTGCTCCTGTTCTGCCCATGTAGGGGACAGGCATCGCTCAACAAGTATCTCAGTCAAGTGACATATTGTATATGCTCTCTAAATCATCCCCCACCTCAGAGATTCCAAAGCCCAGACAAATAAGTAACCTGGCTTTCACGCAGATATTTTTTCCTACATACCTGAGGGACAACTGATGAGCAAGAGACAGAGACCCTTGTAAGAAGAAAGTTATACTCTATATGCTTACATGTGCTCATCTGTTGCATTCTTCCCCATTAGAATGTAAGCTTCTTGAGGGCAGGGACTATTTCACTTTTGTTTTTGTAACACCAGCACATAGCACAATACTCATCACATGATAAGTGCTTAATAAATGCTTGTTGATTGAGTGAACATATACAGTGTAAACACTGCAGGAACATTGCCAAAGGTATTATGGGCATGCATTCCAAAAGTCACCTACCGACTCTCCAAATCCCAAGGCAGAACTAATTATCTTTCTCCCCAAACCTTCTCTATTCCCATCCTAATTATTACTGCTGAAGGCACCTCCATCCTCCCAGTCCCCCAAGCTGGCAGCCTCCTCCCTGGCATTCCCCCGCCATGTCCAATCCATTGTCAATACTGGCCGTTTCTACCTTCTCTACATCTCATACGAATCCTCTTCTGCCCTCCATAAACCCGCAACCCTTATACAAGCCCTTCTCACCTCTCTCCTAGATCACTACAATTGCTTTCTCTTTGACCTCCCTCCTCAAATTTCTCCCCACTACATTCCATTCCACTTCCTAACACAAATTGATTTCCCCAGTGTACAGATCTGACCATGGAACTTTTCTATTTAATAAACTCCTGTACTTTCCTATGACCTAACTTATCAGAATGTACAAGATAAATATATGGTACATAAAAAGTAGCCTTAGAGGGGATGACAATAGCAGCTGGTGCTTGATAACTGCGAAAAAGACTACGAGAAATTTAAGGAAGGAAAGATCATTTTTATGGGAAGGGCTGGAGTTCAGGGAAACTTTCAGGAAAGTAATGACACCTTTAGTGGATGAAGATGGAGGATGAATGTATTTCAGGCACATGGGTGAAAAAGTGTGATCAAAGGCAGAATTAGGGTGAGTCAGGATGAGGAAAAGGAAAACAGAGGAATATGCGATAACATTGCTAAAGTAGGAAACAGATTTCAGCAGAATGCCACAAAGGGCTCCATGAGGAAGGCCTCCAACATGATCCTTTGCCATAAATTAGTGGGAAGACATAGCCAAGAGTCACACAAGATCCTTAGGGATGGATAGGTTGTGATCAAATCATTGGAGTGAATATCCAAATTAATGAGATAACAAAGCATTTGAATATTTGAGTCAGGATCATGGATCTGTAGGTATTCAGAAGCAATGGAGACTCACAGTAGATCTTTTCATTTGTTTCTTTGCTGGTTTTTTTAATTTCTAATTTGCTTTATTTTTAATTTATGGAATGAAACAATCGTTTTGATAAGATAGTAAAATTTTTAAAAAGATGAGTGTACATGAAACTGCAAATCTATCATGTACAACTTGCTTTTCCTTTTAAATATATAATAAAGTTATCATGTGACTTTTTCCTTTTTTTCTTCTCCCCTCCCGAGAGATGGCTACCATTAAACACAAAAAAGAACGTATATGTAAAATCATTCTCTCCATATTCTATTTATCAGTTCTTTCTCTGGATGAACATTGACAGGAGATAATAACTAATCATCACCGAAAGACAGGGTGGAGCAGTGCCAAGA
The DNA here is from genome assembly GCF_011100635.1 of Trichosurus vulpecula. NCBI lineage: Eukaryota > Metazoa > Chordata > Mammalia > Diprotodontia > Phalangeridae > Trichosurus > Trichosurus vulpecula. The sequence continues at coordinate 435,255,152 of NC_050575.1, read as the reverse complement.
ACGTCAACAAAGGCAGGATGACCTCTCAGTTCTTCCTTAGACTTTTACTAGTGGCGTCACTCTGGGAAAGTTATTTAATCTCTCTCAGCCTCAGTTTCTTTGTCTGAAAACTGAGGGCAACAATAGTGCCTACCTCACAACATTATCATGAGGATCAAGATAAAAATATATGAGAAGTCCTTTGTCAACCTTAAAGGGCAATATTCACTATTATTACGATTAATAGCATACTTTCAGATTGGTAGCTCCATTAGAATCCCACCCATAAAATCAGGGGCCCCCTGAGGGAAGGGATCCTATACTCCCAATAGACCCGAGCTCCCTGAAGGCAGTGTGAGGAAAGGGAGAATGGGATCTCTTTCCTATTCTTCCCCTCCAGAATAAAGTCTCCCTGGATTTCCCCTTCAGATCTAACTATTTCTAGGTTCAATGAACATTTAAGAGTGATGACTGGGTGGTTGTCATTGAACCAGCCCATCTCTGGGCCTCCCAGATAATACCTGATGATGACTGTGCTCTGAGGGGCCCTGTCCTTACCACAGACTTTCAACTTCCTCTGTTATGCTTTCTAGGCAGGGAAAGTTTCAACCTCATAACAGACATCTTAGGTGATGGTGAGAAGAGGGCAGGGCCTCAGCTGTACCAACACATGCCTGGTGGGGATAGGGGGTAAGGACCCATGGCATATATATATATATAGGAGACCTCAGTTCTCATTTAGGCACTGCTTGGACACAGGGTGTGGGTCTAAAGCCTCCCCCAGTGGGGGTGTGGTTGACAAGGAAGCCAGCCAGCCACCTTCTGAAGATCACAGAGTGTCAGAGGAGTAGGAGATGGTTCTCTTCATCCTGGCTTCTCATTCTGGGGATATTTTCTGTGAGACAGACCCAGGCAGGTAAGTCTATGGTGAAGCAATTGGTTAGACAAGGGAAGGACCATGAAGATTTGGGTCTGATGGGGGAAACTCAGTCACTGTACTCAAGGGACTTCACGTAAGCAATTTTTATTCCCTAGGTATTGTTCCAAGTGCTAGGGATACCAAAAAGTAAACCAAAAAAAAAACCTGATCCCTGCTTTTAAGGAATTCATACTTCACTGGGGAAGACAACATGTAAATTAAAAGATGCCTACAGGATACATACAGAGTAGATGGAAGGTAACTTTGGAGGGGAAAGCTCTGGCAATTGTGGGCACCAGCAAAGGATTCCTGAAGATGGCATTGTATCGGAGACTTGGAGGAATCCAGGGAAACCATGGGTGAAGATAAGGATAAAGAACATTCCAGGGATGAGGAACAGTCAGGACAAGTGTAGGAGAAGGAAGCATAACATGTCATGTGTGGGGAGCAGCAAGTAAGCTACTGTTGGATAGTCGAATGAGTGGATGGGAGTAAAGTGTACGACTCTCAACTAGAATGACTGGAAGTATTCGTGCTCTGAAAGGTCTTAAGTTCCAAGCAAAGAACTTAATCCTAGAGGTGAGAGAGAGACATGGGAGTTTATTAACTAGGAGAAGAGATAGTGAGAGCTATGGTTTAGAGAAGTCGTGTTGGCAGCTGAGGGGAGGATGCATGGAAGAGGGAAGATGCTTGAGGCAGGGAGACTAGTGAGGAGGCTATTGTAGGTTAGAAGTGCGAAGGCCCAAAATAAGGTCAGGGCTGTGTGAGAGGAAGAGGACAGATACAGAGAAAAGAGAAATGACAAGATTTGGCAACAAATTGGCTAAATCTGAAAGGAAGAAATAGTCCTCAATTTGTCTGGAAGCTCCTATCAAAGAAGAGAGATATAGTCCCTGCACTTAGTTTTTTTTTATGTGAGGGAGATTATCCCTGTCAGAAAGAACCTCCCAGGAGACACAGAAGCAAACAAAAGAGGATGGAAGTAGGAGAACCTGGAGAAAGAGCTGATAATCCTGGACAGCAGAAAGAGGAAGAAATGAGGCCATGCCTAGGAGATGCTTGGAAAAGAGATTAGAAAAGAAAATCAAGATTCTCTTAGACAATGGCTAAGGTGGTGGTTTTGTTGTGCCAAAAAAAGCGAGTGAGACCCGGATATAAATTTTGATGTGGATTTATTCAAGCCCATGACTGTTTGGAGTAAAGACTCAAATCGAACAGCCCCGAGCAGGGGTAGGGTCAGGGTATTTAAAGAGAAAAAACACAAACCGATTTCCATGGAGATGGGAGCACAAACTGTGGGGCAAGCTGGGGCAGGATTATTCCGTGGAGATGGGAACACAAACAGTGGGGCAAGCTGGGGCAAGATGGAGGGTAAACCCGGGGACAGGGCACCACAGTTTGGCGATGGAGGTTTCATTGAATGAAATAAGCCATATAACCTACTTAATAGATATTAGGTCTGCCACTTACTAGCTATGTGACCTTAAGCCTTCTGGGCCTCTGTTTCTTCATCTGTGAAATGAGAGGATTGGACTAGTTGGCCCTGTCAGGTCCCTTCTGGCTCCAAATCCACAAGCTTAAAATTCCTCCAAAGAGGTCTCAGCAAGGGGGATTCCTCTGTCCTGATGAACACTTGGACTGTAATTTGTTCCCAACCAGAAATCTTTACTGGAAAGTATTGATCCAGAAAGTCCTGACCAGGATGTATCATAGGATTTTTAGGTTGGACAGACAAGATACAGTGAACGTTTCAAATACTAGCTCTTGAGTCAGAGAACCTGGATTCAAATTCTGCCTCTGATGCCTATTATTAGGGTGACCTTGGACAAGTCACTTAACTCCCCTGGCCCTCAGTTTTCTCTTCTGTAATATGAGGTAATTGGACTCAATGACTTCTAAATTCCTGTCAGCCTTTAAATCTATGATCACATGACCCTTCCAGGTCTTGGTCTAGAGTCTTATCATCTAGTCTAATTCACAACTAAACAGAAATCCTTTCTCCACCTCCACAACAGGTATTCAGTCAGTTGACTGACTTCTACTGGAATATCATCACTGGCAAGGAGCTTACTACTACTCAAGGTGACCCATTTCACATAGAGGTCATTGTAATTCCTAGGAAATGTTCCTTGCATCAAACCTAAATATGCCTCCGTGTAAAAATGGATTCTAGGAATATATGCTTTATGGAATCCACTTGATTTCAGGACAATATTTGGGCTTCAATTCCCTATTAACCATTTTTATTTCTACTCAGAAGATGAATCTTCTTTGTGGAGAAAACAGAAGCAAAGGAGGAGTTGAGTTCTATCTTTAACTCATCTCCCATTGTCATGATCCTAACTACCTCCATCAGGGGTTTCATCTGATCTTTTGTCATCTTCTCATCCCTAACATAATTATAAAACTCAGCTCAACCTAACAAGCATTCCTAAAACACCAACTATGTGCAAAATATTGGGTTATACGTTGAGTATTCAAAGCTAAAATAAGCCAACAACCCAGTCCCTGATTTAAGAACCTGACACTCTATTAGAAAGATGCATCATATCCACAGGGAAGGAGATAAAAGGACATTTGCAAAAGGGGAAGTGGAGGAAGAGGGATGACCTGTCTTTCCATTGCTGTTCTTCCTGTATTGTACCCTCTAGTCTGGCAATAACAAAGCAGTTTGATTAAGATCATTTTCCTCCCTCTCCATTCTCAGGTTTAAGCCCTTTTCACAACATCTAAGCTGATGGAGTCTGAAGGCCCAGGATTATCGCAAGCCACCCCTCAGTGTAATTACAAGGCAGCTTTTCAGGTCAGTGTAGAGGGTTCTATGAACTATGGGAGTAAGGTTGAGGGGAGAACATAATTTGTTAGTTTTCTTTCGAGAAAGGAAAAAGTCCAAGTCTAAATTCACAAACTCTTGTTGGTCCTTGCCATGTGCTTGGTTCTTACTATAAGGAAAGCTGGTTCCTCTTAGCCTTGCTAGAGGGTCCCCTAGAGAAGGTGCCCTATTGTCTATTCATTCAACAAGCATTTGGAAAACATCTAGGACCAGAAAAACCTAGATCTAGTCCAGATGTCCTTAATATTTCTTGTGTCATGAATCTCTTCAGTAGTTTGTTAAAGCCTATGAACATCTTCTCAATCTTTCTAAATGCATAAAATAAAATACAAAGAACTATCAAGGAAACCAATTATGTGTGTGCATGTACACATTATATATATATATATATATATATATATATATATATATATATTTTTTTTTTTTTTTCTTTAAAAATGTTATAAACTGCCATGTTAAGAGGGAGGAGGGACCTGAAAGATCATGTAATCCAACCTGGTAATTTTACAAATTTGAAACTAAGGCCCAGAGAGATTAATGTGACTTTCTAAAAGTCACAAAATTAGTATTAGAAATGGGATTCAAACCTAGTTCTTCTGATTCCAAAGTCAATGCTCTTTCTGCTATTCCACATAAATTCCTTACTATGTGACAGGAACTTGCATGATTGTATAAGTAAATACAAATGAATTTCAGATTGGGTCAGGGCACTAGCAGCTGCAGGAATTAGGGGAAACCTGGTAGGAGGTGGACCTGGAGCTGTAGTTTAGAGAAAGCTGGGCATTCCCAAAGAAGGAAGTGATGAGGGATAACATTCCAGGCTGGGTAGACAGTCTCAACAAAGACCTGGAGGACGGAATGTTGGATGTGAAGAATGGTAATAGGGCCAGTCTGGCTGAAATGTTTAATGCACTAAGGGGAAGACTATTAGATAAGCCTCCGAAGGTAAACCAGGCTATGAATGATGTTAAATGCCATTTGCTGGAAAGTTTTTATTTTATCCTAGAGGGCTTACAGGGTCACTAGAGCCTTTTAGTGAAAAGAAGTGATGAGCTTTAAGAACAGAAAATGGGAAGATTGGGGAGAGCTGATTAGAGATGGGAGAGATCTGAAGAAGGGAAGGAAGAAATTGCAAAAGTCCAGGTGAGAGAGAATGAGGGTTTGAACTAGAGTTGGGGAGAGAGAAAGGGGAGAGAAAGAAACGGATTTGAGTGAGGTTGTGGAGGTGGAATCAGTAGAACTTGGCCACTGGCCAGATATTGAGGGAATTGTGGGAGAGGGAAGATTGGAGGATGAATCTGAGATTACAAACCTGGGTGACTGGAATATTAGTGGTGTTCTTGACAGAATTAGAAAGTTAAGAAGATGAGTGGGTTTAGAGGGAAAGATAATGTGTTCTGGTTTTGACATGTTGAGATTCAGATAACTATAGCAATCTAATTGAAGATGTCCAAAAGAAAGCTGTTTTAAAAATATATTTGTTAAGCCTCTACTGTGTGCCAGGCATTGTACTAAGAGTTTTATAAATGTCTCATTTGATCCTCACAAAAACCCTGCGAAGTAGGTGTCATTATTATGCCAATTTTATGAATAAGAAACCAATCTTAAAGAAGTAACCTGACTTGCACAAGGTCACACAGCCTTGGTGTCTGAGGCTGGATTTGAATGCAGGTCTTTCTGACTACAGTCCAAGCACTCTATCCACTGCACTATCTAACTGGTGATGCTTGCAGTACAATTGGGAGAGAGAGAGAGATGAAGAGCTGGATATTGAGACTTTGGAGGTATATGTAGGGTTACTCTGACTGATGGTGAGGAGTAGAGGAAGGCCAAAGGAATGGATAAGAAATTGTCTGGTACCCCCAAACCTAAAACACCATTTTTTCTTCTTCACTTTCTTCCTATAATCCAGCCCACCATAGGCATGTAGATCAGTTCACTGCAGTGGACACAACCCACTCTCTAGAAACTATGTGGAATTAGCTTCATGGGTGATGTTGAACTGGGATCTTATAGGAAAGTACACTGGCAAATTATTGCCAAGATACCCTGGATGTACAAAGCACTGGGAGTCAATTATATTACCCAGAGGCATAATTTATTGGTTGACAATGAATAAGATTTCACCCAGACCCTTCACTTCTTAGGAATGAATGACACTAACCATAATAGTAAGTCAGACCCACTCATCTCCCCCATCCCTGTTTCCATCATACATTGTCAATTTCTCTTTGAAATCCAATAGACTCATTCCCAGTAGATTATATCACCCAGGTAGATGCCATTAATCCCAGTTCACGTTATTTACTTCCCTGAAGAAAGAGCTTAAAAGAATCTATCCCTGAGCCTTAGGCTTTGTCCAGTTAGATCAACACACTGGGTCACCATCTCATTCTATAATCCTTCTAAGAGATCTCTACCTTCAGCCCAAGGACATTTACCACATTCCAAACTTTTTTAATCCATAAACTTGAACTGAGATGATTGGAGCTCTGTGCCCTACTTTAGTCACTGAGTTAATGATGGGCTGAAGTCCATCTCACTCTGATCTGACTCTCTTCACCTGGAATTTAGAACCTAGTTCTAGCACGAACTCCCTTCCTTCCCTTTTACCCCTGCAATTACACACAACAGACCCTCAAAGTGGTGTTTTCTGGGCTCTTTTCAAAAGAGAAGAGAATACCCTGGTTCAGATACAAAGGGTACCTAAAGCTTTAAGAGCTTAAAACTGCACTGAGACTCTGGGGACACATTGTAAAACATTCCAATTTATGATTCAAGTACTAGAAAATAGTGGACTCCCAGAATAAAGAGAACCCAGCTCCTAAGTCAGACTATCTCACTACAATTCTCCACATGAGTTTGGTTAGGATTTTCCAGAGACAGTCAATTTCACTTGATTGTTGACCACAAGAAAATTTAACCCAAAAAATAAGTTGGCACAAAGGTTACAAAAATTATAGCAACTTTACCTCAGCTCGCCCATTAATGGGTCTCTCCTTCAGGATCCCTGCCCCCTGTCTCCTCCACTCCCAAGGAGCCCACCCCAATGACCCCCCACAGGAAACTATATAGTGCAGCTCCTTGCAAACTGTGAAGTGGACAATGATATCATAAAGAGCCATGTCCATTCAATTTGGGATTGAGAGGAATATTACAGAATAGATGAAGAGATTGAGAAGTGGGAGAACTGAAAACCTGAAGTCAAGGAATACCAACACATTCTGGAGAACCCCTTCTGGACCACTCTAAGGAAAAACTACATGAATCAACATTGCGTTGACATGATGAGGAAAGTCATTGGGTACAAAAGTTTAAGGGATAATGGTATTTACTTCTTCTCATCTCCCCCCAAGAGGTCCAGGTCACCTCCATCATTCTGTGCAGTAACTGGAGCCCCTTCTTCAGTATGGGAAAGACCCATACTGAGTGGGTAAGTCAAGGGGATGGTAGGAAAATGACAGAGGCCTTCAGGAGCCATGATGTGGAAAAAGGAGGAAGGAATGGGAATACAATTTATTATGTACCCACTGTGCTCCAGGCATTGCACTGAGCCACTTTACAAATATCATCACATTTGATCCTCACAACAACCTCGGGAGGGTGGAGTAGACACTATTTTGATCCCCATTTCATAAATGAAGAAACTGAGGAAGGCCTAAGGTTACACAGCTAATAAGTATATGAGGGTAGCTTTGAACTTAGATCTTCCTGATTTCAAGCCCAATGTTTTATCGAGTCAGCCATCTGCTGCATCAAGCAGGAAAAGAGGAAACAGACTGCTTCTGTTTGGGCCCAGAAGGTAGAATGAGGGACAAGAGACAGACGTTTCAAAGAAATAAGTTTAGGCACAATGTAAGGTGAAATTTTCCAATAATTACAGCTATCTTCAGTGATGATGGCAGCCTTGGGAGGCAGTGAGTTGGTTCCCTTCCATGGCAGCTCTTCAAGCATAGAATGGCTGGCCAGTTATGGAGGGGACCCTCGTTCATGTCTGAATGGGCCAAGATGGCAACTGAAGTCCCTTCACACTCTGGAATCCTGTGAATCTGTGACCAGTCATGGTTTCTGAGAACGGGGACATCTTCTGTGACTTTCCTCTTGTGATTTATGCACGAACTGAGAATAGGTTACAGAGGATAGTCATGCCAAAGGGGCATGAACTGAGATGGTACAGACACAAGGCTGCTGAGCAATGCAGAGCCCTCAGGCAAGTTACCAGAGGGAAGGTGGAATCTGTGTCTTTGAAACTAATTCTTGAACCTTATCTCATTCCCTTTCTTTACCTCTTCCATTGGGATGGGAAGGAAGAAATGGACATGGAAATCATGGAATAAGCTTAACCCAGGAATCTTTTTCACAGGGACAACTTCAGAAGCCTAACTGGAAGGACCTTTTCCTTCTTCTGTTACTTCTCCTGTTATTCGTCTTCAGTGAAGGAATTGACCCAGACACCCTGACACCAAGACCGTTGCCATCTTCCCTCGCAGCCACCACATATTCCTCAGAGGGGTCATATGTTGCAGATCTAACCATATCCTAATTCTATGTCTAACTGGCCTATATAGGAGACAGGTATGGGATGGGGCATCCAATGAACCTCCAGTAAACGTGAGAAACACAGTTCACAGTCCTTTGGCAATTCAAAGAATGAGATGCATGTCACAAGTAGTTGAGTTTATGTGATGGAGAATGTAGAGAACAACGAAATGCCTGAGTCTATGGAGAATGAGACTTTCAGAAGTGAAAATGTTGATACATTTGCATGAAAGAAGAAGCTTAGTTTTTTTGTTGTAGAAGGAAATAGAAGGGATTTTCTTCCTCTCCTTCTTCACTGTAAGCAAGTACTTTGGAAGGTATTTCTGAGAAGTCTCCAGACAATATTAACCACTGTCTCCTCTGGGAGCCCTTGTGAGAGGAAAAGTCATTGGTTATAAGTACCTGCCCCTCCTGAGTCTCTCCCAGCAGGATGGACTTTCCTCTTTGGTTGGATTTGGGCTTTCTTTTAAGTAGATTTGTATTGATATTGTTTGCATGTTACATGGCCCAAATCTCTCCCCTTATATTTCCCCTCTGCTTCAGAGAGGCATCCCTCATAACAAAGGTTGGGTTTTAGTTTTTAGGGAAAAAATAAAGGGGAAGAAAAGAAAAAAAATCAGCAAAACTGATCAATACATTGAATTAAAATTGGACAGTGTAAGAAAAATTTCCCACTCATGGACACCCTCACTTCTGCAAAATAGTGGTGGAGCTATCTCCTCATTTATCTCCTTTGTGGATATGCATGTTCTTTTTTATTCTGAAATCTTCTTTTTTAAATTTTTGCCACTTTATAATGCTAGCATTTCTTTCTCTTTTTCTCCTATGTAAGTCTTGCTTGTTTACATTTGTTTCTTGGCTGCATTAGATTGTAGCTTTTTGGTTATTTTTCTTTCCATGTTCATCATTGTAGTCTCCTGTTACTGGCCAGTTAGAGCCAAGCCCTGCCCTCCTCGGACCTCCACACCCAGGGGCCTGCTGAGATAAACTCAGGGCCCTGAGATATGGGTGGAGCCAGGAGGAGGGGTCTTGCCTTTGTTGCCTCCCTAGCAATTCCAGGTCTTTGCCCGGACCTGCTTGAGCACATGGAACTTCCGGCTTTCTGTCTGGGCTTGCCAGAACACGTGGAACTTCCGGTTCTTTGCCTGGACTGCCTGCCCGCAGGGAGCTTCAGGTAGAGAGCTTTGGGTTAGCCAGGGAAGAGCAGGGGAGGAGAGTACGTGGAGTCGGGGTGGTCCTAGTACCCAGGTGTCTTGGTTTTTACCTATCTTTCACCCACATAACCAAAGAATGTACCTACATCACTAAAGATATAAAAATGCTGCTTGCTGAAATAAAATTCGGAGTCATTCACCACCTTTCAGCTCCCGCCCCATACATTGTCCGAGAGATCAGGCCCTTTGCTAGGCAAAGGCCTGGGGCTTGGGGGGATCCCCTAGTTGGTTGCAAGGCCGGGGACTCGCAACAGTCTCCATGTATATTGTTCTCCTGCTCTGTTTACTACACTGCATCAGTCTATATGAGTTTTTCTATGCTTCTCTGTACCCATCATGTTAATCATTTCTTATAGCAAAGAATAAAAAAAAAAAATTTGTAGGCTCCTCGAAAAATTTCTGAAAAAAACTGCACAAAACTCCTGAAATTTGGGACAGGACTCTCCTACACACTGGAAGCAGAAACCTTCCTTAACAAAGAGCTAAAAAGTCAAATAATTGGCTAGGAAAATCAGCAAACTGCAGAAAAAAATCAGACTATAGAATCTTACTTTGCTGACCAGGAAGATCAAAACATACAACCAGAAGAAGACAACAAACTCAAAGCTCCTACATCCAAAGCCTCCAAGAAAAATATGAATTGGTCCCAGGTCACAGAAGAACTCAAAAAGGACTTTGAAAAGCAAGTAAGAGAAGTAGAGGAAAAATGGGGAAGAGAAATGAGAGTGATGCAAAAAAATCATGAAAAATGAGTCAAGAGCATGCTAAAGGAGATCCAAGAAAATACTGAAGTAGTAACACCTTAAAAAATAGACTAACTGAAATGGCAAAAGAGGTCCAAAAAGTCAATGAGAAGAATGCCTTAAAGAGCAGAGGTGGCCAAATGGAAAAAGGAGGTTTGAAAGCTCACTGAAGAAAATAATTCCTTAAAAATTAGAATGGAGCAAATGGAAGCTAATGACTCTATGGAAATGAAGAAAATAACCTTTTGAAAGACATCCAAAAAGGAAAACTCCTAGGAATATCGTAGCCAAATTCCAGAGATCCCGGGTTAAGGAGAAAATACTGCAAGGAACCAGAAATAAACAATTTGAGTATTGTGGAAACACAAGCAGGATAACACAAGAACTAGCAGCTTCTACATTAAGGGATCGGAGGGCTTGGAATATGATATTCCAGATGTCAAAGGAGCTAGGATTAAAACCAAGAATCACCTACCCAGCAAAACTAAGTATAATATTTCAGAGGGAAAAATGGACATTCAGGGAAACAGAAGGCTTTCAAGCATTCTTGAGGAAAAGACCAGAGCTGAATACAGAATTTGACTTTCAAATACAAGAATCAAGACAATCATGAAAAAACTGTTGTTTGTCCTTCATTCTTGAAGAGGACCATGACATCAGGGAAATGGTGACATGATATGCATTTGACTTTGATTTGAGTGAAGGGGGGCTGTGCAAGGTCACCAGCCTCACACATGAAAAGGTAAACAGGAAAGAGAAAACATAAGGGACTTATTAAAGTGCAACTGTGTACATTCCTACATGGAAAGATAATATTTGTAACTCATCAGACCTTTCTCAGGATTGGGGTGGTTTGAGGGAAAATATATGCATGTATGTATGTGTTTATATGCATATACATAGTATGTATATTTATATATAATATGTGTATATGTGTACATTTGTGTGTTTGTGTGTCTACACACACATACACAGAGGGCACAGGATGAGTTAAATATGAAGGGATGATATCTAAAAAATAAAATTAAGTGGTAAGTAAGGAATATATTGGGAGAAGGAGAAAGGGAGAGATAGAATGGGGTAAATTATCTCCCACCAGAGAAGAAATCTGAAAATGAAGGGGAAGTCAGGAAGGTAAGAGTGAATGAATGAACGAACCTTACTCTGATCAGATTTGGCTTAAGGAGGGAATAACATATATACTCAATTGGATATCTTACCCTATAGGAAAGAAGGGAGGAAAAGGATTGGGGCGGGGGGGGGGGGGAGATGAAAGAAGGGAGGGCAGATTGGGGGAGGAGGCAGTCAGAAGCAAACACTCTTGAAAAGGGTCGGGGTGAAAGGAAAGAATATAATAAATGGGGGGTAGGATAGGATGGAGGGAAATATAGTTTTTCCCAAAATGACTATTATGGAAGTATTTTGCATAACTACACATGTATAACCTACACAGAATTGCTTGCTTTCTCAATGAGGGTGGGTGGGGAGGGAAGAAGGGAGAGAATTTGGAACTCAGAGTTTTAAAAACAAATGTTAAAAATAGTTTTTACATGCAAATAGGAAATAACACATACAGGCAATGGGGTACAGAAATCTATCTTGCCTTATAAGAAAGTAATGGGGAAGGGAATGGGGGGAGGGGTGCATTGATGGAAGGACAGACTGGGGGAAGGGGTAATCAGAATGCATGTCATCTTGGGGTGGGGGGAAGGGGAGAGACACGGAGAAAATTTGGAACTTAAAATCTTGCAGAAATGAATGTTGAGAACTAAAAATAATTTTAAAAAAACTCACTTCTCAAATATGTAGAACAAAACTTTATAACAACTCATTCCCCAATTGACAAATGATCAAAGTATATGAACAGGCAGTTTTAAAAAGAAGAAATCAAAGTGATCTTTGGTCATATGAAAACATGCTCTAAATCACTAATGATTACAGAAATGCAAAATAAATAACTCATACTGCCTCATACCTATCAGATTGGCTAATATGACAGAAAAGGAAAACACTACAGATAGGAGGGGAATAGGGAAAAACTGGGATACTAATCCACTGTTATTGGAGTAATGAACTGCTCCAAACATTCTAGAGAGTAACTGGGTACTATTCCCAAAGGGCTGTCCAACTGTGTACACCTTTTGACACAGCAACACATTTCTAGGTTTCTATCCCAAAGAGATCAAAGGAAAAAGAAAAGAACCTCTATATACAAAAATATTTATAGCAGTTCTTTTTCTGGTAGCAAAGAATTGGAAAAACAAAGGGTTACCCACCAATTGGGGGATGGCTCAACAAGTTGTGGTATGTGATTGTGCTAATAGAACTCTCGTGTTCTAACAAATGATGAGCAGCATAGTTTCAGAAAAAGCTGGGATGACTTATATGAACTGATGAAAAGTAAAGCCAGCTGAATCAGGAGACCATTGTACACAGTAACAGCAATATTGTACAATGATTACCTGTGAATGATGTGGCTGTTCTCAGAATACAATAATCTAAGACAGTTCTGAGGGATTAATGATGAAAAATACTATTCACATCCCAAGAAAGAACTGATTGACTCTGACTTGAGATTTAAGCATATTTATTGTATTTTAAAGGGGTAAGGAGTTTGGGTCTATTTTCTTCTGCAACATGGCTAATATGGAAATTTATAATATGACTACACATACACATTTTTATTCTAAAGTCATAGTTTTTAAATTATAAAGCCCTTTACTTTCTCCTACCTCCCCCACACACATTGTAAGAAATTAATTAGGCCACTATTTTCTATGATTCCATATTGGGGGGTGAGTATAAGTTCTGATACTGGACCTCAGAGCTCTGAACTGAAGATTAAGTTCACTTGCTTAATCATAGGAAGGTAACTAGAGGACCTCTACCCTTGTTTTCCCTTGTTATGGTGACCAAGCCCAGCATGGTGGAGGTAACTCAATTACATGCAAAGTTCCCCAGATACTTTTGTTGCCCCTCATACCCTCTGTCAATCCTATATTGCCCAATATGGAGAAATGACCATGAGCACTGGACAAACAAGTGACCCTGGTTGCCAACCTATGGCCTGTCTTTCTGTCAGTCTCTAGTTGGGCTCATGAGGACCTCCTGAAAGGTCAAGCTAGGTCTGTCAAGGTCTGTTCATTAGCCCATTTGTCAAACAATGGAATTTTGTATTTTGTGTCTGGGGGTTCAAGGGCAAGGTCTATCAAGTAGTGAGTTCGTTTTATAATTTTTCCTGATCTGTATTGTCTGGGTATCAAGCAGTATAAAACTCAGGTCCTGAAGCAAGGGGGCATCTCAGATTGTGAGGAAAAGCTGAGGTCCATTTCATTAGAAGGAAACACAGACACTTTAACAAAGTGCCAATTGCTAAGAGCTCTGCCTCAGTTACTTCTATTGTAGGTTGGACAATTTTACACCTCATAACACACTGGGAATAAAACACAAAGACACACAAATTCTTATAAGCAGAGTTGAGCAATACAAATTCCCACATCGACTATACCCCAAGATGAACATCTCATCCTTCTCACTGGTCCATTACCTCTCTCATGAGGTAAGCAGCATTCTTGCTTGTTGATATTCTAGAATCATGGTTGAGCACTGTGTTAAGTGAGTTTTTAAAATGGCTTGTGTGTCACAGCCTTGATGTTGTACTACAAATCCCCTCATTCATCTCTCCATCACCCCCATCTAAGTTCTCCCAGGATTTCTTTAGAACTGTCTCTTCATTTTTAGAGAAAAATAATATTCTATCACATCAACATACCGTAATTTTTTTGTCTTTCCCCAATTGAAGTACACCTCCTTTATTTTCCAGTTCGTTGCCACTACAAAAAGAGATGATACAAATATTGAGATTTTGTGTCTTTTCCCTCTTTGAGATCTCTGGGATCCAGTCCTACTAATGAATCAAAGGTTACATAAAGGTCAGTACTTCCTTGGGCATAGTTACAAATTGTTTTCCAAAGTAACTGGAGCAATTTACAATTCTCCCAATAGCGAATCAGTGAGTCTATTTTCCTACTCCTTTTTTGTCCATTTAAACAATGTGATGGCTATGTCCTGTTCTATTACTCTGAGCATTTTATTTCTCACAATTATTCATCCATTTCATTTAACTTGTTTTGTTATAAAATTCAATAAAATACTTTCTAAAAAAATTATTTCTTCATTAGTTGTCATTTTTCTTTTTTATACTTTGATACTGGTGGTTTGCTTTTCTATTTTTGTTTCAGTCAAATTAAATAATGACTTATGCATTGTTTTTTTTTTCAAAAAGCTGTAACTACAAGTTTTAACATATCAGTGTGGTTTTTTTTACTGTTTTGTTGTTCTCTTATATTTCAGTCTTCTGTTCTGGTGTTCTATTTTAAAGTAATATCTTATTCCCCCACCCCAATTACATGGACAATCATTTGTACTTGCTTTTTTTAAATTTGTAAGATCCAAATTATATCCCTCCCTCCCTTCCTTGCTCTCTGAGGTAGTCACTAATCTGCTATAAGTTATACTTGTGCAATCACATAAACCATTTCTATATTATTCATTTGGTGAAAGAAAGCAGGAGGAAACAAGAAAAGAAGGAAATAAAGAAGGAAAAAGAAAAAGAAAGGAAGGAAGGAAGAAAAAGAAAGGAAGGAAGGAAGGAAGGAAGAAAAGTTAGGACACTTAATCCTTCCTCTGCTTGCAGAGAGTACTCTCATTATAAATCCTCCGGGATTATTTTTGATCTGTGTGTTAAGGACAATAGCTAAGTCATTCATAGTTGTTCATTATACATTATTTATTTTTACTGTATACAATTTTCTCCTGCTTTGGCTCACTTCACCCTTCATGAGTTTCATGTAAATCTTTCCAGGTTTTTCTTAAATCATCCTGCTCATCATGTCTTATAGCACAAAAATAATCCATTACAATAATGTGCCAAAACTTGTTCAGCCAATCCCAAATCAATATGCATTCCCTCATTTTCCAATTCTCTGCCACCACAGAGAGAACTGCTATTAATATTTTTGCAAAAATAGGTTCTCCCCTCCTTTTTTTTCTCTTTGGGCTACAGACCTAGTAGTGGTATTGCTGGGACAAAGAGTATGAAGAGTTTTATAGCCTCTAGGCATAGCTCCAAATTGCTCCCCAGAAAGGCTGGATTGTGTAATTCACATCAAATTGGATTTCTAGACGGGAGTGAGGGAATTTGGAAGTCAAGAATTTTTTAAATGGAGGGGTGGAACCAAGATGACAGTGTAAAGGCAAGGACTTGCCTGGGCTCTCCTCCCACCACCCCCCCAACCCACCCCAAATAATTTTTTTTTAATTTAAATTTATTTATTTGACATATTTAGTTTTCAGCATTGATTTTCACAATAGTTTGAATTACAAATTTTCTCCCCATTTCTACCCTCCCCCCCCTCCAAGATGGCGTATATTCTGGTTGCCCTGTTCCCCAGTCAGCCCTCCCCTCTATCACCCCCCTCCCCTCTCATCTCCTTTTCCCTTCCTTTCTTGTAGGGCAAGATAAATTTCTACGCCCCATTGCCTGTGTATCTTATTTTTTAAATGCATGCAAAAACTTTTTTTTGTTTGTTTTTGAACATCTGATTTTAAAACTTTGAGTTCCAAATTCTCTCCCCTCTTCCCTTCCCACCCACCCTCCCTAAGAAGTCGAGCAATTCAACCTAGGCCACATGTGTATCATTCTGTATAACCCTTCCATAATACTCATGTTGTGAAAGACTAACTACATTTTGCTCCTTCCCAACCCATCCTGCTTTATTGAATTTTCTCCCTTGACCCTGTCCCCTTTCCAAAGTGTTTGTTTTTGATTACCTTCACCCCCATCTGCCCTCCCCTCCATCATCCCCCCCCTTTTATTTTTTTTTCTTCCTCCCTCTTCTTTCCTGTGGGGTAAGATACACAACTGAGTATGTATGGTATTCCCTCCTCAGGCCAAATCTGATGAGCGCAAGGTTCACTCATTCCCCCCTCACCTACCCTCTCCCCTCCTCCCACAGAACTGCTTCCTCTTGCCACCTTTATGTGAGATAATCCACCCCATTCTATCTCTCCCTATCTCCCTCTCTCAGTATGATGCTCTCTCATCCCTTAATTTCATTTTATTTCTTTTAGATATCTTCCCTTCATCTTCAACTCACCCTGTGTCACACATATATATACACATAGATATATAAATACATACACATTCACTTATATATATACATAAACATATATATGCATATTCCCTTCAGCTACCCTAATACTGAGGTCTCATGAATCATCCATGTCCTCTTTCCATGTAGGAATGTAAACAAAACAGTTCAACTTTAGTAAGTCCCTTGCAATTTCTGTTTCTTGATTACCTTTTCATGCTTCTCTTGATTCTTACGTTTGAAAGTCAAATTTTCTATTCAGTTCTGGTCTTTTCACTGAGAAAGCTTGAAAGTCCTCTATTTTATTGAAAATCCATATTTTGCCTTGGAGCATGATACTCAGTTTTGCTGGGTAGGTGATTCGAGGTTTTAATCCTAGCTCCATTGACCTCCGGAATATCGCATTCCAAGCCCTTCGATCTCTTAATGTAGAAGCTGCCAGATCCTGGGTTATTCTGATTGGGTTTCCACAATACTCAAATTGTTTCTTTCTGGCTGCTTGCAGTATTTTCTCCTTGATCTGGGAGCTCTGGAATTTGGCAACAATATTCCTAGGAGATTTCTTTTTTGGATCTATTTGAGGAGGTGATCGATGGATTCTTTCAATTTCTATTTTGCCCCGTGGCTCTAGAATATCAGGGCAGTTCTCCTTCATAATTTCTTGAAAGATGATATCTAGGCTCTTTTTTTGATCATGGCTTTCAGGTACTCCAATTATTTTTAAATTATCTCTCCTGGATCTATTTTCCAGGTCAGTGGTTTTTCCAAGGAGATATTTCACATTGTCTTCCATTTTTTCATTCCTTTGGTTCTGTTTTATAATATCCTGTTTTCTCATAAAGTCACTAGCTTCCACTTGCTCCAATCTAATTTTTAAAGTAGTATTTTCTTCAGTGGTCTTTTGGACCTCCTTTTCCATTTGGCTAATTCTGCCTTTCAAGGCATTCTTCTCCTCATCGGCTTTTTGGAGCTCTTTTGCCATTTGAGTTAATCTGTTTTTTAAGGTGTTGTTTTCTTCAGTGTATTTTTCTGTATTTTTTTGGGTCTCCTTTAGCAAGTCATTGACCTGTTTTTCATGGTTTTCTCGCATCCTTCTCATTTCTCTTCCCAATTTTTCCTCTACTTCTCTAACTTGCTTTTCCAAATCCTTTTTGAGCTCTTCCATGGCCTGGGACCAGTTCATGTTTTTCTTGGAGGTTTCTGTTGTAGGCTCTTTGACTTTATTAATTTCTTCTATCTGTATGTTTTGGTCTTCTTTGTCAGCAAAGAAAGAATGCAGAGTCTGAGACTGAATCTCGGTGCGTTTTCGCTGCCTGGCCATAATCCCAGCCAACTAACTTGACCTTTGAGTTTTTCAGTGGGGTATGACTGCTTGTAGACTACAGAGTTCTATGTTCCACGTTTGAGGGGGAGGTGCCACCTCTGCCACACCAGCACTGCTCCTTCCCCAAGGACCCCCAACCCGAACTGGGCTCAGATCTTCGGCAGGCTGTGCACCCCTGCTCTGATCCGCCACGTAATTCCTCCCACCAGGTGGGCCTGGAGCCAGAAGCAGCAGCAGCCGTAGCTGCCCCACCTCCGCTGCCCCCGGGGCTGAAAGCCGAACCGCGAACTCCTTCCACTCCCGCAGCTTTTCCCACTAACCTTCTCAGCAGTCTTTGGTGTTTGTGGGTTGAGAAGTCTCATAACTGCCGCAGCTCACATATTCAGGGCGCTAGGGCCCCGTCCGCCCGACTTCTGGTCTGGATGGTCCAAGTCGCTCAGGCTGGGCTCTGCTCCACTCCGTTCCCAGCTCCCAGCTCCGTGCAGGATAGACCTCACCCAGAGACCATCCAGGCTGTCCTGGGCTGGAGCCCTGCTTCCCTCTGCTGTTCTGTGGGTTCTGCCGTTCTAGAATTGGTTCAGAGCCATTTTTATAGGTTTTTGGAGGGGCTCGGCAGGGAGCTCAGGCTGGTCCCTGCTTTCCAGCTGCCATCTTGGCTCCGCCCACCCACCCCAAATAATTTTAAGTAGTGACTAACCAAATTCTAGAGCAGCAAAACCTAAAAGAAGATGGAGTGAAACAGTTTTCCAGCCCAAGAAAAATTGGAAGGTTAGAAGAAAGGGCCTCTTGCACCAGGGTAAAAGTGGAACAAAGACCAACGCAGGGCAAGCCGTACTGCGTCTCAGTCCCAGGGTGAAGACCACTAGCACACTAGTTTGGGACCACAGGGTACCTGGGACCTGGTTACAGCTCCAGGGTAGAAAAGAGTGTTTGTGGTTACTCACAGACCAGTGCATAGTACAGGAGGTTAGTAAATACACTTGTCCCTAGATCATACCAACTTGGAAAAACTGAAAATGTGCAGGTCCTCAGAATTACCTCTAGAAACAGCTGCACAAAAATCTTGAACTTTAAATGTTCTCCCTTCCCCAAACAGTCTCTGAGTGGCACCCAAATCAATGCACCTGGGAGGAAACTTAACTCAAACTGCTCCAGGTCTGCTCCGTACTACCTCCTTTGCTCACAACAGCCCTTGTTGCTATTGTGGGAGGGAGAGAGTTTAACTCTACTATTCTGGACTCCACTAGTGCCCTTGCTTCCAACAAAAGATCTTAAGGGATCATCTAAAAAAGGTCTGTTGTTTTACAGATGAAGAGCTCAGATAGGTAAAGTAGCTTGCTCAAGGTTCCATAGAGCAGTCAGTGAGAACATCATTCCCAATTAGCTCTTATCTTTTGAGAGGACACAAAAGAGGCAGTCAAGCAGACTCAGGAATCACTTACATAAAAGATCAGGGACTTCAGGTGTGGAAGTGGAATTGGAAAGGAAAAAGCTCTGGGCCAAAGGGCAATGCCCTCTAGATTTCTCAGGACAGAAATGTCTACAAAGCTGAAGAACAGAAGGTGGTACTCTTCATAACAAGATGCTATGGCGCAGCTAGAGCACAGTCGCTGGAGTCAGGAGGACCTGAGTCTAAATCTGGTCTCAGACACTTGACACACTTAATAGCTGTGTGACCTTGGGCAAGTCACTTAACCCCAATTGCCTTCCCTTCTCCCCTCCAAACAAAAGAAAACAAAAAGATGCTGTATCAGCCTTTTTCCCCTCTCACTTCATACTATTTTGTTTTTTCCAATTACAAGTAAAGATAGTTTTCAACACTCACTTTTTCAAGATTTTGAGTTCCAAATTTATTCCTCCACCATTCCCCAAGTTAGTAAGCAATTTGATATAGGCTACACAGGTACCATCATATTAAGCATATTTCCACATTAGTCATGTTGTGAAAGAAGAATCTGAATAGAGAGGGAAAAGCACAAGAAAGAAAATACCAAAAAAGTGAAAATAGTAGACTTTGATCTGCATTCAGACTCCTTAACTCTTTCTCTGGATGTGGACAGCATTTTCTACCATGAGTCTTTCTGAACTCTTAGATCACTGTATTGCTGAGAAGAGCTAAATCTGTCAAAGTTGATCACAGTACAATGTTGTTTATACTGTGTACAATGTTCTCCTGGTTCTGCTTACTTCATTCAGAATCAGTTCATGTTAATATTTCTAGGTTTCTCTGAAATCCACCTGCTCATCATTTCTTACAGCACAACAGTTTTCCATTACGTTCATACACCGCAGCTTGTCTAGCCATTCCCCAGTGGACATGCATCCCTTCGATTTCCAATTCTCTGCCAGCACCAAAAGATCCACTAAACATACATCAGTACACATAGGTCCTTTTCCTTTGATCTCATTGGGATACAGACAGTAGTGGTATGGCTGTGTCAAAGGGTATGCACAATTTTATAACCTTTTGGCCACAGTTCCAAATTGTTCTGCAGAATGTTTGGACTAGTTCTGAATTGTGCATTACTTTCCCTATTTTTTCACATCCCCTCCAGAATGTCTTTTTCCTTTTCCATCATGTTGGCCAATCTGAGGTAGTGTGACATGTCACTTCAAAGTTGTTTTCATTCCTCTATAAACAATAGAGATTTAGGGGACTTTCTCATCTTTATTATTTATCCCTTTGATTTCTTCATTGAAAACTCCCCATTTATCTTCCTTAACTGAAATGGGAATCTTGTTCATCTTTTCATGTGTCACTAATTAGGTGATGAGGCATTCAGCTACCATGAGGTCATAGCAAATCCTGCTGTTTACCTCCATTTCAATTCAGAGAACAGGGCAGAAATCACCTTGCCATCAAAATCTGCCACAGGCCTTTGCAATGCTTTGTTTTACTTAAGATGATTGCAAATCTTTATGGTCCACAGTGGCTACCCAAATGAATAGGAGCAGAAGCAACACTAGCAACATCAGGAACACAGCTCAATTAGGTCATCCCAAAGAGTCTTGCATGCCATGTGCCCAGGGATCAAAGTGAATACTAAGGCTCTCCCAATACCACCATCCACTCAGTAACCTCTGGCTCAAACAGCATAACTTCTCCCTCCCTGAAGGATAACAAAAAATCTTTACTCCTTTATAGAAGAGAGGGATATCTACTTCTCCCATGGTGCATAAATTAGGAATCGCTGAATTGCATTGAAGGAGTCAAAATCAGTCTAGTCAGCTGGGGGAATCTTCCCACACTCCTTACAATCATGAAGAATCGCTCTAGTAGGAATTCTCTGATGGACGTAAAGTAGCATCCTTACTTTAAAGGCCTTCCCAAACTCGAAAGTTTCTCTCCAGAATTACTTCTTTGATGTTGAGCAAGTTGTGTCTTCAGGCTTCCCACATTCATTGCATTCAGGTCTCGCCAGTATGAGTGCTCTGATGTGGAGTAAAAGATACATTTAGGTTGAAGACCTTCCCCTTGTATATTACATTTAGAAGCTATGAATTATTTGAAGTTGAGAAAAATGAGAGTTGGCATGGAAGGCCTTCCCACAATACTCGCATTCATAAACAATTTCTCCAGTATGAACCCTCTGATACACAGTAAGATGTGGCTTCTTCCTGAAGGTCTTCCCACATTTACTACATACATAAGGTTATTCTCCAACATGAATTTTTGATGTCTAATATGATCTGAATTGCAATGGAGGTATTCCCACACTCCTTATATTTAGGAAGAATCTCACCAGCATGAAATCTGATGGACATAAAGCAGTGTCCTCCATCTCAAGGCCTTCCTACTTGCATTACACTCTTAAGGTTCCTTTCTTGAATGAAGTCTTTGGTGTTGAGTATATTGTACTCTCTCTGAAAGTCTTCCACATTCATTAGATTCATAAGGTTTCTCTTCACTATGAATTTTTTGATGTAAAATAAAATCTTAGGTGTAGAGGAAAGCCTTCCCACACTGCTTACTTTTCTGAAGGATGTCTCTGGTATGAATTATCTGATGTACAGTAAGATACATCTTCTTCTTGAAGGCCTTCCGACATTCACTACATTAATAAGGATTCTCTTCAGTATGACTTCCCTGATGCACTGCAAGTTGTGTTTTGTTATCTGAAGGCCTTCCCACATTGACTATTCATACGGTTTCTCTCTACTATGAACCCTGTGATGAACTGTACCCTCCTTTTTAGTATGGAAAGAAGGCCTTCCCACATTCACTACATTCACAAGGTTTCTCTCCAGTATAAATTCTCTGATAGATTGTTCATTGTCCTTTACTAGTGAAGACCTTCCTACATTAACTACATTCCTAAAGTTGCTCACCAGTATGAACCCTGTGATGAACTGTAAGTTTCTCTTTAATACAGAAGGCCTTCCTGCATTCATTACATTCATAAGGTTTCTCTCCAACGCTAATTCTCTGATGAATTGTAAGTTGTGTCTTCTCCCTGAAGGCCTTCCCACATTCACTACATTTGTAAGGTTCCTCTCCAGGATGAATTCTCTGATGCACAGTAAGTTTTGAATTATCCCTGAAGGCCTTGCCACATACACTACATTCTTCTCTCCAGTATGAATTCTCTGATGCACAGTAAGATTTGACTTATATCTGAAGGCCTTCCCACATTGACTTACATTCATAAGGTTTCTCTCCAGTATGAATTTTGTGCTAGATTCTAACTCCTCTCTTATCCCTGAAGGCCTTCCCACATTCACTACATTCATAAGGTTTCTCTCCAGTATGAGTTCTCCGATGAACTCTAAGTTCTGTCTTCCTCCTGAAGGCCTATCCACATTCACTATATTCCTAAGATTTCTCTCCAGTATGAATTTTCTGATGCACTGTAAGTGCTGTGTTACTCTTGTAGGCCTTCCCACATTCATTACATTCATAAGGTTTCTCTCCAGTATGAGTTCTCTGATGGACTGTAAGTTCTCCCTTATTTCTGCAGGACTTCCCACATTCACTACATTCATAAGGTTTCTCTCCAGCATGAATTCTCTGATGCCCAGTAAGACCTGACCTATATCTGAAGACCTTCCCACATTCACTACATTCATAAGGTTTCTCTCCAGTATGAATTCAATGATGCACAGTAAGATTTGAGTTATCCCTGAAGGCCTTCCCACATTCGATACATTCATAAGGTTTCTCTCCAGTATGAATTCTGTGATGGACTCTAAGTTCTCCCTTATCCCTGAAGGCCTTCCCACATTCACTACATTCATAAGGTTTTTCTCCAGTATGAATTCTCTGATGGACTTTAAGTTCTGAGTTTCTCTTGTAGGCCTTCCCGCATTGGCTACATTCATAAGGTTTCTCTCCAGTATGAATTCTCTGATGGACTGTAAGTTTTGTTCTATTCCTGAAGGCCTTCCCACATTCACTACATTCATAAGGTTTCTCTCCAGTATGAATTCTGTGATGGACTCTAAGTTCTCCCTTATCCCTGAAGGCCTTCCCACATTCACTACATTCATAAGGTTTCTCTCCAGTATGAATTCTGTGATGGACTCCAAGTTTTGTTTTATTCCTGAAGGCCTTCCCACATTGACTACATTCATAAGGCTTCTCTCCAGTATGAACCCGGTGATGAACTCTAAGTTCCTTCTTAATACAGAAGGCCTTCCCGCATTCACTACATTGATAAGGTTTCTCTCCAATACGAATTCTCTGATGGACTGTAAGTTGCGCCTTCTTCCTGAAGGCCTTGCTGCATTCACTACATTCGTAAGGTTTCTCTCCAGTATGAACATTTTTATGGACTTTAAGTTCTGCCTTCCCCTTGAAGGCCTTGCCGCATTCACTACATTCATAAGGTTTCTCTCCAGTATGAATTCTCTGATGCACAGTAAGCTGTGACTTAGATCTGAAGGCCTTCCCACATTGACTACATTCATAAGGTTTCTCTCCAGTATGAGTTCTGTGATGGACTCTAAGGCCTCCCTTATCCCTGAAGGCCTTCCCACATTCACTACATTCATAAGGTTTCTCTCCAGTATGAATTCTCTGATGCACACTAAGACTTGAGTTTTCCCTGAAGGCCTTCCCACATTCACTACATTCATAAGGTTTCTCTCCAGTATGAATTCTGTGATGGACTCCAAGTTTTGTTTTATCCCCGAAGGCCTTCCCACATTCACTACATTCATAAGGTTTCTCTCCAGTATGAATTCTGTGATGGACTCCAAGTTTTATTTTAGTCCTGAAGGCCTTCCCACATTCACTACATTCATATGGTTTCTCTTCAGTATAAATTCGGTGATGCAAACCAAGATGCTCCTTGCTCCAGAAGGCCTTCCCATATTCATTACATTCAAGAGGTTTATCTCCAGTGAATTCTCTGCCCTCTGAAAAGAAGAATAAAGAGTGATTAACCCTGCTTTTTTTTTACCCTATCCCAAGGTTCTTAGTTGTTCAAAGGTTTTAGAGCTATTCTCTTGCTTTCTCACTTGAAAACGCTGGTCTCAGTACTCTATCACCAAGAAACAATTTATATTATTTGAAAGTATGATGACTCAAAGGTGGTATAGGTAAATGATTTGACTGTGGATGAAATTACCTAGAGGAATGAATGAACACTTACTCTATTTTAAGTGGGTGACATTTGAAAAAAATAAGACAATTCAGAAAAAAGAAAAAGATGACTTTGAGAAATTGTAAACATATCCTTACCATCTGAGGTGAAAATAAGAAAAGACTTAACAGGAAGAAAATAAAGAACAGCATTTATATTGAGGAAGAAAAATAGATCAATAAACAGAATAAAGAAGAAATCTGAGGGTAAAAATGTGACAGCTGTTGCCATAAGTTTCCTCTAAAAATCCAACCTATCTACTTGGTAAGGAATTCATTGATTGAAATTTTTAAGAGGTTTAAGAAACTTTTCAGAGTAGACATAGAGGTGTTTTGGCCAAGAAAAATTATTAACAAGTACCTAAACATTACTCAAAACTCTGGTAATCAAAGAAGTGAAAATCAAAACATCTGAAGGTACCACTCAATACCCATCAGATTAGCAAAGATGCTTTAAATTTTGGCAATTAGATTGAAATAACTACTTATTAAGTTGCTGCCACCACTTTTCTCAAAAAGAACAATAATTTCAGCTACAGCTACAAAACTGTTCATATCCTTTGACCCCATGGTCCTAGGACTGGGTCTGCTTCCTCAATGTGTTACTGAAAACAAACAAAGCACTGTCAGTACAATTTTCACAACAGCTTTTTGTGAAATACCAAAATACGGACAACATATAGCTTTCACAATGGGTTCATGGCTACAATAGTCCTGTTATGTGAATGTATTTATGTGACTTTATAAACATAATTTCAAAACATAAATAAAAACAAGATGACACATTATAAAATGCACAAAGGGGAATGAGGGCAGGAGTAAATATTTTTAAAAGTAATAGCAGCAAAGCAACATAATCGTAAAATTAAAACAAAGGAAAATATCAGAACAGAACTAAGAAGCAAAAAGAGCACATTACTGGATATCTTTAAGTAAGGTACTTATTTTGAAAGGTAGATTGAATTCACGCAAGTGAAGCAAGAGAATGCCTGCTTAAGAGAAGATAATCTTCAAGGAACAGAAGAGAAATAACTGCCCTGTACTAAAGCAACAACTTTCTTTTAAAGTGGAGGTACAGTTCAGTAAAGAGACACATAGAAAAATGAATTTCTTGAGCTACAAAATGAAATCTGAAAGCCTCAGCTCCTCTCAACAGGCTTGTGAAGCTTTGATAAGCCACTTTGTCCAACATTTTACAAGAGCTTTGACCTAAAATGACCAACAGATACCAAGTTGGCAATGACCCATCAGCTTGGCTTTTATGTAGTTACCTGGACAGCTGCTTCTGGGAATATCTGCCTCTGGCATCCAAGATGCTCCCTTCCTTTCCAACTGGTAGATCACATCTGGTTTGGAAACTGCAAATCCTGTTCAAGGAAAATGAGAAAGTGCTAGGGAGTCCTCTCAGAGTTTCATCATAAAACAGAGAGATGCAATATACCTTCTAACTGTTAGCAGAAATGTGGGGGGAATAAGGGCACTGCATATATCTCAGGCCACCAAGGGCACTAAGGTAGCTGATTTTGTCTCAGACTTGTTTTTCAAACAGGTAAAGCCCACAACGAGCTGACTGGAGGGAGAAGTAGGGTTTTTTTCTTTTTCTTTTCAGGTGTCAGAGGGAGGCAAAATCACATTTTGAAAAAAGCAACCACAAAACTTAATAAAAGAATTCAAAACTAGTTGAAGCACTCTTCGGGAAAAAAGTAGACATGCTAGGAAGACCGCAAACGATAGTACAAAGGACCACCAAAGGACATTCTATATTATGGTACAATGGATTACTGAGCAGGACTTAGGAAAAAAAAAGTACAATTGACTCATTTCCTGCTTAGACAGTGGGAACACTGTGTATGATGCAACCTACATTGGTCTTAAAAAGAAAATCTTGGATTTGAAGCAACAGAGAAGGGAAGATACATTCTCAAGGATTACAACAGATCAAGAAATCAATTTCCAGGCTTACTAAGCAAAGGCCATTTTTCCTGGAAACAGCTATCACAAGTAATCTGTCTCTTGGCTACAAAAACATTAGGACTAGTTTACTCTTGTATGACAAAGAATAACTGTTAAGATCTTGAAAGTTGTCATAGTATAAATCAAGACTCCAAAGGGGTAGCTGTTCTTACCCAAAGACACCAAGTTCCTATAATTCTCCAGCATCACATCCCTGTACAACATTTTCTGAGATGGGTTCAATTGTCCCCACTCCTCTCGGGTGAATTCCACAGCCACTTCCTTGAATGTTACTGATTCCTGAAATACCAAAAACATTTGTGCTTGCCCAGCTGTAACTCTAAGGGTTATGAAGTTCAAATGAAAACTACTTGCCAGTAGACTGAGGAAACTGAGGGTTTTAGGACAGCAGGTGATTCAGGGAATTGAGGTAATTGAGTCAACCACATTGACTCCATTTTGTGATTCAATTTTGGAGGCAGCTCAGTTCTTTTTCTGTTCAATTTTAGGTCTAGTCCAACTTCTATTTTGTGAGGAAAAAAATAATTAATTGTGGGAATTGGGAGACAATCTTATTCCATTGTTTGAACCTAGCCGTGCATGGCTGAGAAACTAGACTACTTTTTCCTGCTGTTTAGAGACACTTCACAAATGACCTAGGTTATGCTGACCAGAAATCCAGTCAGAAGCAAAAAGACTAAGGTAAGGTGCTCTCACAATTCTATGTCTCAAGCAACCCCTATGTCTTCTCAGAAACTGGACCCATAGTGGATAATTATTATTTCCATGTTCCTTTGTTTGTATATAGACATATGGGGGGAGTGGGACACCTTTTTCTGAATTCAGGGTATTGAACCTGTTATCCCCATCCCTTAACAGGGAAAGTTCCTAATCTTTCCTCCAATTCAAAATCAGATTCCCTAATATTGTATTGCTTTCTTTTAATTAATTGGTCTTGTTTATTTTTAATGTATAAAAGTACATCTCCTATATTCTGGGTCCATCCCCAACCTTAGGAAATGGTCTAGTCCAAGATTGTTCAGCAACTGTCATGCTTTGCTTAACAGAAAATTTATATGCTGAAAAAATTGAACCTTTGTTTCCTTAGTCATTTGATGGTTCACTTGCCACAAGGGATTGTTTCATTTATTTATTTGCATCCCAATACAGTGTCTGGTATACAATAGCACTGAAGAATTCCTCACCCCAAAAGAACTGAGAAATAGGACCATTTACAGAATGATTTTAAACACACACAGGCACGCACACGCATACACACGTACATAGAAACACACATTTCTATCTAATGGCAGATATCTCAAGGATTGCAAAACAATTCAGTCATATAAAATGCTCTAAATAATTATTAATCAGGGAAATATCAATTAAAAACAACCTTGAGGTATCATTTTACACCTCCCAGATTGGCGAAAATGATAGAAGGGGAAAGTGACAGATGTTGGAGGGGATGTGGAAAAACTGGGACACTATTTTCATTGTTGGTGCAATCATAAAATGATCCAACTTTTTTGCTGACAAATCTGGAATTATGCCCAAAGACTTATTAAACTACCTATACCCTTTGACCCAGCAACACCACTACATGGTCTATCTCCAAAGATGATTAGGGAAAAAGGGAAAGAACCTCTATGTTCCAAAATGTGCATACCATCTCTTTCTGGTGGTAAAGAACTGGAAATTGCAGGGGTGCTCATAAATTGAAAATTGCTAAACAAGTTGTGGTATGTGACTGTGATGGAATACTACTCTAAGAAATGATGAGTTATGTGGTCTTAGAAAAACGTGGAAAGACTTACATGAAATAGTAAAGACCAAAACATGGGCAGAACCAAGAGAACACTGTATACACTAACAGTATACACTAACAGCAATATTGTTTGTAAAACAACTTTGAGCAAATAAGTTATTTTATCTATTACAAATACCCAAATTAACCACAAAGGACACATGAAAAAAGACATTATTTGCATGCAGAGAAAGAGCCAATAAATCTATGTATAGAATAATTTTATATATATATATATATGTATATATATATATATACACACATATATGTATGTATGTATGTATATATGTATATATATATATACAGAAACTATACACACACACACACCCCTACCCACCTCTATTTGTGTGTAATGGTAGCCATCTCTAAGGTGGAAGGGAGATGGGAAGGAAAAAAAAGAAATTTAAGTGATAATTTTATTGTATTTTCAGAGGAACAGCAAGTTGTGCACAGAAGATGTGCAGTTTTGTGTGTAATCATCTTTTTTGTTATACTATCTTTTGGAAATGCATGTTTTCTTCCTTAAATTGAAAATCAAAATTAAAAAAATACCACTTTTAATAGCAGAGAAGATGGAGATCACTAAAGGAAAAAGTTCTATGAACTGTCAGGTAAAGTCACTATCACTGGTATTTTTATGCAAGTACTTCTTTGGTATAAAGGAAGTTTACATTTGAAGGGTGAAGGAGAGAAGTCGTTTTCCAGAAAGAACTCTGGTGAAATAGACAATGACGAAAAGGACAGGATGTGAGAATAATGAAGGCAATGTGTGGTGCAGATTGATGGACTGATCATAGACTTACCCTCGCCAAGCTAAATATTCAAGTTCAACAAAAGCCAGGTCCCCAAAGCGAAATGGCTACCAGAAGAATCAATGTCAACAGATCAGTGTACTTCCTTGAACAGGAACAGTTTGTTGCTAGCTAGCTGGGAAAAATGAGCAAACACAGTTCGCAACAGCAGACCAGAAAAAGAGTGGGTAGCTTTTAGAGATTTGGTGCATACCACTGCATTTACTCATCTGGGTCAGAACACTCACAAACATCAAGACTGGTTTGAGGAAAACGATGGAGAAATTCTGAAGCTACTGAATGAAAAAACAAGAACACCAATAGGTTCTATCTCCTTTTACTTCCAGTATCCACTTCCTGGGGACAATTTTTGGGCTCTCATTCCTTGGTCCAAGTTCACCATTCTTCAGTGGGAAAACAAAAGCCAAGGAAGATTTAACTTGTATAGCTTTCTCATAGGTATCGCTTCTTATCACCATCATTCCATCAACCTCAATCATGGTCTTCATTAATCTCTGATCTTGCTTCCAAGCTAGGCTTTTAACATCTTTTTTTTTTTTTTGCTTTTTGGCAGGGCAATTGGGGTTAAGTGACTTACCCAAGGTCACACAGCTACTATATATGTCAAGTATCTGAGGCTGGATTTGAACTCAAGTCCTCCTGACTCCAGGGCCAGTGCTCTACTCACTGAGCCACCTAGCTGCCCCCTTAACATCTTTTTGTAACCAGAATTTGTTACCAGAATAATTTCTTTCCAGCTTTGCCGTCTCTCCACTACTTTTTAAATATTATTCTACTTCTTTTTTTATTCATCCTCAACTAAAAGTGAAAACATTTTTGGTCTCATGATTACTTATGCTTCAAGTCAATTGACTAGTAAAAATCACATCTAAATCTCAAATGCAAGCCTTCTGACACACAACCTAGTCTTCATTACTTTGTACTTGGCTGCCTCTTCACTCTCTAGTTTAATTCACTTTAACATAGTATTTTCCAAAAGGCTGCTATGAATCAAGAATTTGAGTCTTAAGGCTTTATATACATTAGACAAAAAGGTAGGACTGCATCAGGGTACCAGGAGGGAGGAATGCCCATATGAAAAGGGATTCTTCTCATCCTTCCTCCTTCAGTCTAAGGAAGGGAGGACACCCTTACCAAATATCTACTTTCTAGAACTCCCACTCCCCCCTCCACATTGGGTGTGAAGAAATAGCAAAAGCCTTGCAATAACAAGTCATAAACAAGCAAAACAAATTGCCACATTAGCCATGTCTGCAACACAAAGAAAGGGGAGTGCCACAGAATGGATGCTTTTGAATTGTGGTGCTGGAGAATACTTTTAAGAGTCTCTTGGAAAGCAAAGAAGTCAAATCTGTTAATACTTAAAGAAATCAATTCAGATTGTTTACTGGAAGGTCTAATATAAAAGTCAATCGGAGAAATGTCATAAGTTAGGTACAATATATTGAATGGCTTGAAAAAATGGTCTGTCACTGTGTTGATAAGAGTTTTTAAATCTTTCAAAGTTTTCTGTCTTTACAATATTGTCACTGGATAAATTTTTCTCCTGCTCTGCTTACTTCACTCTGCAATGATTCATACAAGTCTTCCTTGGGTTCTATGAGAAAGTTCTTGGTGTGATTTCTTATATTAAAATTTCTATCATCTTCGTATACCATAACATGTTCAGCCATTTCACAAATGATGGGAATCTTCTCAGTTTTCAATTCTCTGCCACCAGAACAAGAGTTCCTAGCAATGCTTTTGTACATATGGGGGGAATACTCTTTCTTTGATCCCTTTGCACTTAGTAGTAGCTTTACTGCATTTAGATAAACAGAAGACAATGTTGGTGATGAGAAGGTCAAGAGATGCACAAGTCTTCAGTAGTAAGTGACCACTGCTGTTGCTGCTTCAGAGAGCGTAACTCCTATGGGCTGGCTACATTGTTCAAGTGCAAGACGCCTGCTTGCCAAAAAGACTATTTTATGGAGAACTCCCACAGGAGAAGCATTCAAATGGTGGTCAGAAGAAACCATACAAGGACACTCTCAAGGTCTCTCCCAAGAACTGTGGAACTGACTGGTGACATGGGAGACACTGGCCCGGGGCCACTCAGCATGGTGTTCCCACATCAGAGAAGGTGCTGTGTTCTTTGAGCAACTTAGAATTGAAATGGCTCAAAGGAATGCAGGATGTACAACTTTGGACGATCCACCCCAAATGTTCACAGGTACCATTTGTGCCCCACCTGTGGTACAGCACTTCAAGCTCATATTGGCCTGATCAGACATAGTTGGCCACACTGAATCTTGACTCAAGCATAGTGACATCATTTCTGGTCCTCTTTCAGAACAAAGGACAACGACCAAAACCACCAACATTCCTTTCACTGTTTGATGGGCCTCACTCCAGACTACTCACCACCCCCTAAGACCATTGAAACCCTTTCACTGTCCTTTTTGTGCACAAGACTCAGGGTCACGCCCATTAAACTGAAGGGTCCCTAAGAATTTCGCCTTTATGTTGGCCTTCCAATAAAGCTTGTTGTTTGTCTGGAAGGTTGGAGTGCAAGAATTCATCCCGGGAAGATGCTGCCCTGCACTGCAATATTTTGGGGCTCCCAGCAAACCAAAACACTTCAGAAATGTTTTCATCACTTCAGGTACAAAATGGGAATCCTATTGTTTGTCTTGTCAGCGGGTGGGGAAAGGACTGGAAGAAGGAAGAGTATTTGGAACTCAGAAGTTTTTTTAAAACAGCAAAGTAAATGTCAGATATTTTTGTGTGTGTGGAGAGGATAAATTGGTGTCTATGGTGTTATTTAGCTCTAAATACTCGATTCCCAACCCCCGCACTTTCCCTGATTATGGCACAGGAGAAGGAACCAGATCCTATGCCTGATTTCAGGGCAGCAGCACCTGGCACTCACCTGTCCTGGCCTGGCTGTCAGCACAGAGCCATTCCCTCTCCCTCCAGGCTCCCACCTACGGGGGCTGGACAGAGGCCACAGGAGGCAGAGGCTAGGGAGGAAAGGAGAACGTGAGGAGGAGGGGCCGCTGTGGGTGGCTTGCTATGTCCTGGGGGGGGAGAGGGGGACGGGAGGGAGAAGACCAGAAGGAAACAGTCATTTCCCCCGGGGGGGGGGGGAGAAAACTCTCATGGAGGGAGAGGGAATGGCAGAAGGAAACAGTCCTCTCTACTGCGGGGTGGGGCAATATTTCTTTAGAGAAAAAAGTCTGTAAATAGATGGGTAAGGCGTTCAGGGTGGGGGGTAGGAGGGGGAGGGAGTCAGCATCACGGAAGGCTTCCCGGAGGATGACTGGAGAAGATGAGGCCACAGGCAAGGCCAGAGCAAGGAGCAGACAGACACACACCGGGAGCACCTGCCCTCGGACCCTGGGCACAAGGGAAGGACTGAGGCCTCTAAGGCAGGACCTGACCAGAGTACTGTGACTCGGCTTTGACTGAAGGAGGATTAGAACCCGCCCCCAGACCCCCAAATCCACCTGCTCCTTCTCCAGCCACCCCGCCTCCCTCTGGCACGGGCCGCCCCCAGAGCCCTGGAAGCCTTCGGGGGCTACCTTCCTCATCCCCTTTTCTGTGAGCCCCCCAACCAGTCTCAGGGCCCCCGACCGCGCTGTACTCACGCAGCCGGCCTTCGCCTGGGTCTGGCCCAGCCCTCCTCTGCCCCTCAACTGGACACGTGCCAGCTCAGGAGAGAGGACAGGAAGCCACCACCACCAAACGTAGAAGAGGCAGGGAGAAGAGGAGGCGGATGTGACGCAATAGGACAGAGAATAGTCTTCCGGTTTGGAGCTTGGAAAATGCCCAGCCTCGCGAACGGCCTTCTGGGAATGGTAGTCTGGAGAGCGAGGCTCCTTCTCCGCACGCCTACGGCTTGGCCCCCCACCCCCCACCTAGCTACGAACGGCGTCCAGACTAACAAGCTGCCACGCCCCTCCCTTCCTTGGAGCCCCGCCCCCAAGCCACTCCCCTTACCTCGTGTGTAGTCTTCTTAGCCCCAGAGCCCACGGGAAATCACCGGGACTGGGGTTCCGGGCCTGGAGGGACTCTGGGGTTCCTCCCAGTCTAGTCTACCCCGCCGCTTCTCCTACTCCGACAGCCATGCTCGACAGGTCGCAGCTCTAACGAAATGCTTCTTCTGAGCCAACATGTTTCTGGCGGAAGTGACGTTGAATAGGAAGGAAGCGGCGACTCCGAGGATGAAAACCACGGGCTGGGGAGTGGAGACCTGGAGCCCTCGCTCAGCGTCTGGGGCCTTCCAAGCCTTCAGAGTAAGACGCGAGTAGGCCGCAGAGATTAAGACGGCGCCGACCACCAGCCAGGACCCGAGGGAGGACGGAAGGTTCTAGCTGAGGATCCGAAAAGTGCCACGCCTTGTGTGGGCTCCTAGAGACCAGGATACTGAAGGGGGGGAGAAGGCTGCAGGTCAAGAAATCGTCCTAACACTTGGAGCTGTCCAAAGGGTAGGTGAGGGCAGCTATGTGGTACTGAGGCTGGAGTCAGGAAGACCAGTTCAGATCGGCCTGAGACGCTTCCTAGCTTTGGGACCGTGGGCAAGTCCCTTAACCCTTTTGCCTCAGTTTCCTCACCTGTAAAATGAGCTGAAGAAAGGAAATGGCAATCCACACTAGGAACTTTGCCAAGAAAACCCCAAATGCGGTGACAGGTGGTTGTGATTGAAATGACTCACTAACAAGAAACAAGTTAGATTAAGTTGCATTAAGAGGTGCTGGTGGATTTTCTCTCCATGCAGTTCTTTCAAACACAGACTGAACTACCACTTGTCAGGATTCCCAAGCCTAGGACACTCCACTCTTTTTTCTTATTTTGGAGACCTCTTATTTTCCAGGGCTATAGGTCAGCAAGCAAGCTATGCCCTGAGCTTGGCATAACAACAGTCCTTTGTGCCCACCGTCAGGATGAACGCTTTGGCAGCTAAACCACAGAACTGGAGGTCCCTGAGCTGGGGCAAGCACCAATAGGAAGCAGGTCCCAGTGGTGAAGCCCTGCTATGTGTGGACTTTTTATCACTGGATAAACTTGCCTCCTTGTTGGGTCATACCCCACTGCTGCTGTTACAACTCACTGCTTGGTTCTT